>NW_015379400.1:3594-6655 GCF_001522545.3 Parus major | reverse complement strand
CCCGTGTCACCCATCCCTGCCACTGCCACCACCGTGTCACCGTGTCCCCAATCCCTGTCACCCATCCCTGCCACCCGTGTCACCCCATCCCTGCCACTGCCACCACCGTGTCACCGTGTCCCCACCCTGCCATCCCTGTCACCCGTGTCACCCCATCCCTGCCACCACCCCCACCGTGTCACTGTGTCACCCTGTGTCCCCCTCACCCCCCCAACCTGTCCCCACGCCACCCCCAGGGACGGCAGAGCTGTCCCCTGTCCCCCACGCAGGGGTGGCCCCAACGGGGAGACTTTTGGGGACACTTTTGGGGACACTTTTGGGGACACTTCTGGGGTCACCTGGCCAGGATGGACACCCGGAAATCCTCCTGGCGGTCGATGTACAGGAACTTCTCCTCGGTCTCCAGGGCCACCTCAAAGCTCGGCAGCACTGCGGGGGTGACACGGGTGGCACCGGTGACACGGTGACACCGCCAGCCCTTGGGTGGCACCGGTGACACGGTGACACCGCCAGCCCTTGGGGACGGTCCCGGGGTCCCCCCCGCACCCACCGTACTCCTTGACCTCGAACTGGGTGCTGAAAACCTGATCCGGAGAATCCTCGAATTTGGCCGAAATCGTCCACATGCCGAGGCTGGGGGAGGGGACAGTGAGGGGACAGCGAGGGGACAGCGCCGGGGGTGTCCCCAGGGCCACCGCGGGGGCGGCGGGGAGCAGGTGACACCCACCTGACCACCTCGGGCAGGTTGTGGTTGAGGGACAGGATCCCGGTTTTCATCGGCGACGACACCGGCACTTGTTTGATGATGACGTTGTCGGGGGTCTGGGGGGACACGCGAGGGGCGGGGACGGTGGCGCGGGTGGCACCGGGTCACCCGCCACCCCCGCTGTCACCCCGGTGTCACCCCGGTGTCACCCACCTTGACCTCCACGATGACCGTCTTGGCCACCGGCTGCATGAGGTGGCCCACGGTGAAGAGACGGCAGAGCACTGCGAGGGGACACGGGGACAGAGGGGACACGGGGACAGGGACAGAGGGGACACGGGGACAGGGACAGAGGGGACACGGGGACAG
This sequence comes from Parus major, assembly GCF_001522545.3. NCBI lineage: Eukaryota > Metazoa > Chordata > Aves > Passeriformes > Paridae > Parus > Parus major. The sequence goes on along the minus strand of NW_015379400.1, from coordinate 5,580 downwards.
AGGGGACACGGGGACAGGGAGAGAGGGGACACGGGGACAGAGGGGACANCTTCCCCACACCCCCCCGGCCACCCCAGGCGTGGTGGCACCGCCGGTGTCCCCACTCACGGTGATGGGGACGCTGTCCTTGTTGGCCGGCATGTTGAGGACCAGCCTGGCCGTGCCGTCGCGCTGGGTGGACACCTGGCCCTGGAAGCCATCGGCCTGGACGGTGACACGCGGGGCCGGGGACTGGTCGGGGTTGGTGACGTAAACCTGGAGGGGACACCGGGGGACGTGGGGACGTTATGTGGGGACGTGGAGCGAGGGAAGGGACACTGGGAAGGGACACTGGGAAGGGACACTGGGAAGGGACACTGGGAAGGGATGGTGGCACTGGGAAGGGTCACTGGGAAGGGATGGTGGCACTGGGAAGGGGTGGTGGCACTGGGAAGGGGTGGTGGCATTGGGAAGGGATGGTGGCACTGGGAAGGGATGGTGGCATTGGGAAGGGACACTGGGAAGGGATGGTGGCACAGGGAAGGGACACTGGGAAGGGATGGTGGCACTGGGAAGGGACACTGGGAAGGGGTGGTGGCACTGGGAAGGGACACTGGGAAGGGATGGTGGCATTGGGAAGGGATGGTGGCACTAGGAAGGGACACTGGGAAGGGATGGTGGCACTGGGAAGGGACACTGGGAAGGGACATTGCCACCAGGAAAGGCCATCTCAGTGACACAGGGACAGCCCCCGGTCCCCAGCCCCTCTCAGGTGACACAGGGACGTCACCCAGGGACTGAGCTTCACCCCCAGGCCCAGCTGTGTCCCCACCCCAGGCCAGGACACCCAGTGGGCCCTGGGCCACCCCCCTGGGCCACCGCTGTCCCCAGGATGTCACCAACCGTGAGGTCAAAGGGCATCCCCGGCTTGAAGTACTTGGGGGTGCGGGTGAAGTGGATGCTGTAGGGGGACGTGACGATCCGGATGCCACCGTGCTGCGCCTCCACCATGTCACTGCCTGTGGGGACAATGGCGGTGACCGTGTCACCCGGGGCCAGGGCCAGCCCCGTCCTCGCTGTCCCCAACCCCACACATCCCCAGAATCACATCACTGCTGTCCCCTGTGTCCCCTTTGTCCCCGGTGTCCCTGTCCCCCGTGCCCCCCGTGTCCCTGTCCCCCGTGTCCCCACACAGACCTGACTCGGTGATGACGGTGACAGTGACATAGAGGGAGTGTCCCACGAGCTCCTGGGGGTTGGGGAAGCGCTCGCGCAGGTGAGCCATGGACAGCACGGCCTCGGCGTCACCGTCCTGCACCTGGGGACGTGGGGACATGGGGACAGGGTTAGGGACAGGGTTAGGGACATGGGGACATGGGGACAGGGTTAGGGATAGGGTTAGGGACATGGGGACAGGGTTAGGGACATGGGGACAGGGTTAGGGACATGGGGACAGGGTTAGGGACAGGGTTAGGGACATGAGGACAGGGTTAGGGACAGGGGGACAGGGTTAGGGATGTGGGGACAGGGTTAGGGACACGGGGACAGGGTTGGGGACATGGGGACAGGGTTAGGGACACGGGGACAGGGTTGGGGACATGGGGACATGGGGACATGAGGACAGGGTTAGGGACACGGGGACAGGGTTAGGGACATGGGGACAGGGTTAGGGACACGGGGACAGGGTTAGGGACATGAGGACAGGGTTAGGGACACGGGGACAGGTTTGGGGACATGGAGACAGGGTTAGGGACATGGGGACAGGGTTAGGGACATGGGGACAGGGTTAGGGACAGGGTTAGGGACATGGGGACAGGTTTGGGGACACGGGGACAGGGTTGGGGACAGTGCCAGGCTCACCGGGACGCGCTGCAGGGACTGGGGGATGCTCTTCTTCTCGTCGTCCACCATGACCCCAAAGAGGACAAACGCTGTCCCCTCCAGGCGCTTCCCGTACAGGTACCTGGGGACAGCCACCACCGTGTCCCCACCCTGCCATCCCTGTCA
>NW_015379400.1:0-1134 GCF_001522545.3 Parus major | reverse complement strand
GGACACCTGGTAGGGCTTGGACACCTGGGCCTGGTTGAACCTGGGTCCATCCCGAGACCCCCACCACGCCCAGGCCACCTGGAGCCCTCCTGGACCTCCTGGGCCACCATGTCCAGGCCACCTGGAGCCCTCCTGGACCTCCTGGGCCACCATGTCCAGGCCACCTTGGACCCCTGGGCCACCACGTCCAGGCCACCACGTCCAGGCCATCTGGAGCCCTCCTGGACCTCCTGGGCCACCATGTCCAGGCCACCATGCCCAGGCCACCTGGAGCCCTCCTGGACCTCCTGGGCCACCATGTCCAGGCCACCTTGGACCCCTGGGCCACCATGTCCAGGCCACCACATCCAGGCCACCTGGACCCCTCTTGGACCTCCTGGGCCACCATGTCCAGGCCACCTGGAGCCCTCCTGGACCTCTTGGGCCACCACATCCAGGTCACCTTGACCCCTCCTGGACCTCCTGGGCCACCACGTCCAGGTCACCCTGACCCTCCTGGCACCTTGGCATGTCTCCAGGCCCCAGAAGCCCAGATCCCCCCTCATGTCCCCGGTGTCCCCGTTGTCCCCAGCAGCCCGTGGTGGCAGCTCCTCCCCGGTGCCGCTGCTGGCACAGGAAGGTCCCCGGAAGGCGCCCGGGAGCCACGGCCCCGTTCCCGTTGTCCCCCGCGGCACCCCTGGGGCGCAGGCGCGACACCCCGGCCGTCCCCAGTGCCACCTCTGCCTTCCGCCGGCCACCCCGGGGTCCCCTGGGCCACCGGAGCCTCCCCGGCCGTGGGGGACAGGAGAAGGAGCCACCGGGGCCATCGGGACCTGGCGGGGGGACGGGGACCGACGTCTGCCACTTGTCACCGGTGGTGGCCCCACGGGGCCCCAGCGCCTCCGGTTCCTCCCCTTCCTGCGGGGAAGGGACCCCTGCGCCGTGGGGGCTGCGTGAAGAGCTGAGGTTTGTCCAGGGGTCACCCGGGGTCACCTGGGGTCATCCAGGGGTCACCCAGGGGTCATCCAGGGGTCACCCAGGGGTCACCCAGGGGTCATCACTGGACGTGGTCCTGCCAAGGCCACACAAGGCAGGGCCTCACCTGGTGCTGCTCTGGACGTGGTGACTCTGGGACCTCACCTCCACTGGGATCTC
>NW_015379399.1:21703-22770 GCF_001522545.3 Parus major | reverse complement strand
ATGCCGGTGTCCCCTCGATGTCCCTTCACTGTCCCCATTCCTGGTGTCCCCTCGATGTCCCCTGGCCGTGTCCCCATTCCCGGTGTCCCCTCGATGCTGGTGTCCCCTCGATGTCCCCTCACTGTCCCCATTCCTGGTGTCCCCTCGATGCCGGTGTCCCCTCGATGTCCCCTGGCCGTGTCCCCTCGATGCCGGTGTCCCCTCGATGTCCCCTTGCTGTCCCCAGAAGCACGAGCGGCAGGCCCAGCACCACTTCCAGCAGCAGCAGCGCCGCAAGCGCGAGGAAGAGGAGCGGCAGCGCCACGCGGAGCTCCAGGCGCGCAGGGACCGCGACCCCGCCCGCGACGAGGCCACCAAGGCCGAGCCCCCCGGGCAGGACCCGGGCCACGACAAGGGCCAGGCCAAGGGGAAAAGCTCCGGCTCCTCATCTTCCTCCTCCTCCTCCTCCTCCTCCTCCTCCTCGCACGGCCCCGACAAACCCAAGCGGCCCAGCTCGCTGCTGGCCACCAACAACGTGATGAAGCTGAAGCAGATCATCCCCCTGCAGGGGAAATTCCTGTCGGGTGGCACCGCCGGGGGTGGCACCGCCACCGCCCGCTCCCCGCAGTCCCCGACGGGCAGCGAGAACAAACTGCCGGGATTCCTGAGCTTCAAATTCCTCAAATCGCCCGAGGCCAAGCGGGACGCGGGCACCGAGAAGGTGCAGTCGCCCACCAAGCCCTTCAACCCCGGCAAGCTCTTTAATTTCGGCAAGTCCGAGGGGCTCGGGGCCAACGGAGGCGCGGCCGGAGCGGCCCCGCAGCCCCGGGCAGGGCCCTCGGCGGACGCGGGCACCGGGAAATCGCATCTCAACGAGGAAGGGGCGAGGGAGGAAGCGGAGAACCGGGCGGAGGAGGAGGGAGGAGGTGGCCGGCTCTGACCGGGGCTCCGGGGGCTCGGGGAGCCGGGAGGAGGAGGAGGAGGGGGAGGAGGAGGAGGAAGGCGGTGCCCGGTTCTGAGCGGGGCTCCGGGGGCACGGGGAGCCGGAGAACCGGGAGGAGGAGGAGGAGGCGGAGGAGGAGGAAGGC
>NW_015379399.1:14977-16844 GCF_001522545.3 Parus major | reverse complement strand
ATTTGCATATCATTTACATATAATTTGCATTTTTTTAAAAGATATTTTAATTAGCTGCTCCATTCCCAATCTCCGGAAATCAGGATCCAAACATTCCAAGGGTGGGAAAAATCCGATGGAATCCTCGGAATTCCGTCGATTTCTCGCTCCGGAAAACGCGGAATCGCCGGAAAAAAAATTCCCGGGAAAAGAATTCCCGGGTTTTTTTGGTGGGAATTTGGGGAAATTCCTGGGTTTTTGCAGCTTCTCGAGCCGAGTTTTGGGTAGAAAGTGAAGGATTTTGAACGGGGAATTCCAAAATAAATCGAATTCCGAGGGATATTTGGGATATTTTGGGAAATCTGGGAATTTTGTAGGATTTTTTGGGAATTCCAGCTGGTTTTTCCCGGCTCTGCAATCCAGGATTTTTTTTGGAGGGGAAAGGATTTTGAGGGAATTTCATCCCAAATAATTTCCAGCAGATATTTGGGAATTTTTGGCGGGAATTTTGGGAAAATCCAGGGGGTTTTTGGGGTTTTTTTCCGGCTCCGTGATCCCAGATTTTGGGTGGAAAGGGAAGGATTTGAAGGGAAAATCCCGGAGTTGGGAATGACGGAAATTCCCGGGATTTGGGAAAGGCCAAAATTGGGTGGGAAATTCCCAAAAAAATTCTGGATGGAAATCGGGATGAGTTTGGGCTCCAGGAATTCTGGGAATTCTGGGAATTCTGGGAATTCTGGGAATTCTGGGGGTGTTTGGGAGCAGAATCCCGGGATTTGGGAGCTGCAGGACACGGAAAATCCCAGGATGAGGAGGAGGAGGGAGGGAAAAAGCGGGAAAATCCCAGGATTTGGTGGATTTAGGGAATTCCGCGTTGGAAAGAGGAGAATTTCCCGGGAATTTTCCAGGAATGGGATCAAGGGCAGGGAGGGGCGGAGCTCCCGGAATTCCAGGGATGGGAGGAGAATTCCAAACCCAAATCCATGGAAAAGACGAGGATCCCAAATAAATCCCAGGATGAGAATTCCAAGGCCAAAGCCAGGGATGGGAGGAGGGAAATGTGGGAATTCCCAATAAATCCCGGGATGAGGATCCCAAACCCAGGGATGGGATGAGAATTCCAACCCCAAATTCCGGGATGAGACTCCAGGAATCCCAAATCAATCCTGGGATGAGAATCCCAAATCCCAAATCCCGGGATGGGAATTCCAATCCCAAATCCCAGGATGGGAATTCCAATCCCAAATCCCAGGATGGGAATTCCAATCCCAAACCCAAATATTGGGAATTTGGGATGGGATCAGGACGGAATTCGAGGATCCCAAATAATCCCAGGGATGAGACTCCAGGAATCCCAAATAAATCCTGGGATGGGATGGGAATTCCAATCCCAGATCCATGGGAAAGATGAGGATCCCAAATAATCCCAGGGATGGGAATCCCAATCCCAAATCAATCCCAGGGATGAGAATCCCAATCCCAAATCCAGGATGAGAATCCCAATCCCAAATCCAGGATGAGAATCCCAATCCCAAATCCCAGGATGGGAATTCCAAACCCAAACCCATGGAAGAGATGAGAATTCCAAGCCCAAATCCCAGGATGAGACTCCAGGAATCCCAAATCCTGGGACGGGAATCCCAATCCCAAATCCCAATCCCAAATCCCAATCCCAAATCCCAGGATGAGAATCCCAAATCAATTCTGGGATGGGAATTCCAATCCCAAATCCAGGGATGGGAATCCCAAATAATCCCAGGGATGAGAATCCCAATCCCAAATCCAAGGACGAGAATCCCAATCCCAAATCCCAGGATGAGAATCCCAATCCCAAATCCCAATCCCAAATCCCAGGATGAGAATCCCAATCCCAAATCCCAATCCCAAA
>NW_015379399.1:9745-12787 GCF_001522545.3 Parus major | reverse complement strand
CCCGGGATTCTCCCGGATCCGAGGCCCCGGATCCCATCCCGCTCCCAGTCCTCTCCCGGCTCCGTCCCTTGGGAATTCCGAGCGATCCCGGGAAAAAAACGGGATTTAAGGATTGACAATTCCGGCTTTTCCAGAGTTTGGGATAAAAATAAATCCACGGATCCAGCCCCTCCCCCACCCAAAAAAAATCCCGGGATTGAAATTCCCAGGAATTGGCTCCAGCCATGATCGGAAAATCGGGAATTTTCTGGAGGAACGGGAAAAAACGGGAAAGGCCTCGGTCGTGGTTTGGGAATATCCGAAGGATTCCTGGGAATTCCTCAAGTGAAAGGGGGAAAAAATCCTGGAATTTTCCAGGGAAGGGATCTGGGGAATCCCGGGAGAAATGGGAATTTTGGGAAGGGAGGAGATCCCAGAAAAAACGGGGAATTTTTGGGAATGGGGAATTCTGGGATTGAGCAGGAAAAAATCCCAGGAATCCCCTCCCCCAAAAAAGTGGAATTTTTGGGAATGGGTTCTTCTGGGAGATCTCAGGAGAGAATCCCGGGAAAAATGGGAATTTTGGGAATGAGGGATTCCGGGACAGCACAGGGAATAAAACCTGGGAATTCCAGGAAAAACAGGAAATTCGGGAATGAGGAATTCCGGGATCTCACGGGGGATAAAACCCGGGAATTCCAGGAGCTCACAGGGAATAAAACCCGGGAATCCCGGGAAAATTTTTGGGAATTTTGGGAATTTTGGGAATCAGTTTCTCCCTCTCCACCAAAACCCCGCGACCCCAAAAACCGGGAAAGAGGCGAATCCCAAATAAATAGGGCAGATCCCGGGAATTCCCAGCGGGGTGAGGGGGGTGAAAAAAGCGGGAAGAGCCTGGGGAATTCCGGGAATTCCGGGAATTCCGGGAATTTTAAGTGTCCTCGGTCATGTCCTGGCTCCCGGTCCGGGCGATTTTCCGGGGCGGGGCCGAGTTCTCCCCCTCCAGCTCCCCCTGCTCCTGGTCCCGCTTCTTGGCCGCATTCTGGGGAGAGCCGGGAATTCCACAGGGATGGCACGGAATTCCCGGAATTCCCGGAATTCCCAGCGTTCCCGGAATTCCCAGCGTTCCCAAATCCCGGAGTTCCCAAATCCCAGCATTCCCCAATCCCAGTATTGCAAGAATTCCCAATATTCCCCAATCCCAGTATTCCAGGAATTCCCAGCATTCCCAATCCCAGTATTCCCAAATCCCCCCCTCCCAAATCAGAGCATTCCCCAATCCCATCATTCCCAAATCCCGGAATTCCCAAATCCCAGAATTCCCAAATCCCAGAATTCCTAATCCCAGAATTCCCAAATCCCAGAATTCCCAATCCCATCATTCCCAAATCCCATCATTCCCAATCCCAACATTCCCAAATCCCATCATTCCCAATCCCAGAATTCCCAAATCCCATCATTCCCAATCCCAGAATTCCCAAATCCCGGAATTCCCAATCCCAGAATTCCCAAATCCCAGAATTCCCAACCCCAGAATTCCCAAATCCCAGAATTCCCAAATCCCAGAATTCCCAGATCCCATCATTCCCAAATCCCAGAATTCCCAATCCCAGAATTCCCAAATCCCAGAATTCCCAATCCCAAATTCCCAAATCCCATCATTCCCATCATTCCCAATCCCATCATTCCCAAATCCCAAATTCCCAAATCCAACATTCCCAACCCCATCATTCCCAAATCCTGGAATTCCCAATCCCATCATTCCCAAATCCCACAATTCCCAAATCCCAGAATTCCCAATCCCAAATTCCCAAATCCCAAAATCCCAAATCCCAGATTTCCCAATCCCACAATTCCCAATCCCATCATTCCCAATCCCATCATTCCCAACATTCCCAAATCCCAAATTCCCCAATCCCATCATTCCCAAATCCCAGAATTCCCAAATCCCAGAATTCCCAAATCCCATCATTCCCAAATCCCAGAATTCCCAAATCCCAGAATTCCCAATCCCATCATTCCCAAATCCCAGAATTCCCAAATCCCAGAATTCCCAACCCCATCATTCCCAATCCCAGAATTCCCATCATTCCCAACCCCAACATTCCCAAATTCCCGATCCAATCCCATCATTCCCAATCCCATCATTCCCAATCCCAGAATTCCCAAATCCCAGAATTCCCAATCCCATCATTCCCAACCCCATCATTCCCAAATCCCAAATCCCAGAATTCCCAACCCCAGAATTCCCAATCCCAGAATTCCCAACCCAAACATTCCCAAATCCCACAATTCCCAATCCCATCATTCCCAACATTCCCAACATTCCCAAATCCCAGAATTCCTAAATCCCATCATTCCCAAATCCCAGAATTCCCAAATCCCAGAATCCCCATCATTCCCAACCCCAACATTCCCAAATTCCCGATCCAACCCCAACATTCCCAAATCCCAGAATTCCCAATCCCCAACATTCCCAAATTCCCGCTCCAATCCCAACATTCCCAACCCCATCATTCCCAACATTCCCAAATTCCCGATCCAATCCCAGAATTCCCAACCCCATCATTCCCAACATTCCCAAATTCCCGCTCCAACCCCCCCCCTCCCCTTTTCCCGAGGCAGAGCCAATCCCGGGATTCCCCAATCCCATCATTCCCACCCCGGGGATCCAAAGAATCCCAAATTCCCGGGAAAAAAGAAGGAAAAAAAGCGGGAATTGCGCTCCCAGCTCCACCTTTTTGTCCCACTGCTGGTGGAGGTAGCGCAGGAGGATGTTGGTCTTCTCTGTCACGATAACTGCCGGAATTCCGGGAAAAACAGGGAAAGAATTCCAGCTTTTTGGGGGATTCCGGGGGTTAAAGGGGGAGGGAAAAATCGGGGCTTGATGGGGAGGAAGGAAGGGGAAAATTGGGAATAAATCGAGGGAAATTGGGAATAAATTGAGGGAAAATTGGGAATAAATCCAAGAAAAATTGGGAATAAATCCAGGGAAAACTGGGAATAAATCAAGGGATTATTGGGAATAAATCCAGGGAAAACTGGGAATAAATCCAGGGGAAA
>NW_015379399.1:4276-6142 GCF_001522545.3 Parus major | reverse complement strand
GTGCGGAGGGCCCCGGGAGCCGCGGCCGGGCCGCTGAGGCCGCCCCGGGGCCGCCATTGCGGCGGGGGTCTCACGTACCATCTTCACCGCCGCCAGCCGGGAGGAGCCGCCCCGGCCCGCCCACTGTCATGGCCGCCCGCCTAGTGAGCGCTGATTGGGCCGCACCGCCAAACGCCGCGTTGCTATTGGATACAGCGGCTGTCAATCAAGGTTGGGGAGAAAGCAGGAAGTGCCCTCGCGGAAGGGCGGGGCGGGCGCAGTGCGGGAGGACCCGGATGGAGACGGCGCGGGGCATGCTGGGAATTGTGGTTTGGACGATCGCTAATTAAAATGCTGCTCATTAAACCGCGGCTCATTAGCGGCGCGGGGAGGAGGAGGAGAATTCCCTCCCTTTATCCCGTCCCGGAGGCGATGCTGGACTCAGGGAGGGCGGAGCAGCGGCGGAGGCGCTGCTGAGTGAAGCCAACCTGAATTCCATCCCTAATTCCACATCCCGAATCCTCCCACCCTTCCCGAGTATCTGACCCTGGAACACGCCAGATTCCCTTTCCTCATCCTAATCCCGTCCTAATTAACGCAGGAATCTCCAGGCGACACGCTGGGATTTAAACACACCCCGCATTCCCACGTTTATAAACAAACAAAACAAACACGGTAAAAAAAAAACCGAGCATAATTTAACAACTGAAGCAACAACCGTGTCCCAAACCCCTCAGAGGCGACAGGGCTGGGGCAGCACCTGCACGGCTGGGCGGGATGATCCCCGAATTCCCGGAGAATTCCAGAGGCTCCCTCAGTGGCTGAGGGATTTCCTGCCCTTCAGCATCCGGCGCAGGATCACGGCGATCCCGCCGGGACTTCGGATCCGCTTGATCCAGCCGTGAGTCTTCTTCCGCTTCCAGTTGTTGGGCTGGTACTCGTTCCCCCGGGATTTCCCACGGATTTGTTGGAAACTCCACGCAGGAACCGGGAGGCGGCGAAGAACGGAGGGGTTGGAAGTCTTGGGGAGAGGCTCCAGAGGGTTCGGGAGCGGCGGGAAGGGAAAACCTTGCAGCAGGGAAAAGCTTGGGGGGAAAAAAAATAAAGCAGGAAAAGGAGTGAGGAGAGGGAAAGAAGGGATCAGGTTGGAATTTTAAGGTTGGGATTTTAAGGTTGGAATTTCCCCTCCCGGTACCTGCGGCCCCCAGCCCGAGCCCACAGAGTTGCCAGCGCCGCCATTTTGTTCCGCCCGCCAACAACGCCGCTTCCCATTGGCTCCGTCCTCCCAGCCAATCACAGCCAGGGCTGCGCCGCAAGGGTTGATGGGGGCTGAAGTCCCTCAGGGGGTAGTGGCGGAGTTACCATGGCAACGGCGCCACTGCGGCCTTGTCGCCTCGGGGGCTATCGCTTGTCGCGACAGGCCCCAAAGCCACTCCCAGAGCCTAAAAAAGGCTCCCGGAGCGCTGGAGAGGGATTTGGGATAAGGGATAGGACACAGGGAATGGCTTCAAACTGGGAAAGGGGAAGTGGGATGGGATTTGGGAAGGAATTCCTGGCTGGGAAGGTGGGGAGGGAATGGGATGGAATTCCCAGAGGAGCCGTGGCTGCCTCATCCCTGGAAGTGTCCAAGGGCAGGCTGGAGCAGCCTGGGATAGCGGAATGTGAAAAACGAGGTGCACATCATTTTTAGAGGATTTAAAATTGAATAAAAAAAGACAATTAGGAGAAAAAAATAAAGTATACAGATACGGCCGGGTGTCTGTGCATTCACCTCACTGACAAAGGATTGTCCCTTAAAAACAGAACCCTACATATCCATAAATTCTCATTCATATCCATAAATTCTCTTTCATATCCATAAATTCTCATTCATATCCATAAATTCTC
>NW_015379399.1:1748-2639 GCF_001522545.3 Parus major | reverse complement strand
CTGTCCCCCTGTCCCTCCCGCCGCTCCCATTGGCCCTTCCCGGTGTCCATCACGTTCGTGTCCCGCCCCCTCAGGAGGGATTTCGGGGCTTTCCATGGCGACAGCTCCAAGGACAAACCCCCCCGGGTCCCCATGGAGCGGGGGACAAGCTCCAAGGGCAGCAATTTCTGCAATTCCAGGAATTCCGGGAATTTTTTGGAGGGGGCCAAGCGCTGCTGAAGGCGTTTCCTCCCTCTCTCCCCTCCAAAACGCCTGGAAAAAATCGGGATTTTAACCTCCCACCGCTTCGTCCATCTCCTGCTCTGCTTTTCCATCGGGAATTCTGCGGAATTCCAGGATTTTATTCTTTTTTTCCCATTTTTTTTTTCCTTTCCCAGCTCGAAATCCTGACAACCTTGGCCGATAAATGAGGTGAGCGGTGATTTTTTAATTTTTTCTCCCCTTTCTGCGGTGCTGCGGGAATGTCCTGACGCCAAAGGTGCTGCTGGAGGAGGAGGAGGAGGAGGAGGGGGAGGGAAATGACCCAAAAAAAAATAATTTAAAAATGCGGGATTTTTTTCCAATCGAGGGGAAAAAAAAATAAATTAAAAATATTTAAAAAATAATAAATAAAATTGATTTATTTCAATAAATTAAGTGGGGAGGGTTGGAATAACCTGGATTTCTCCAGGTGCGCCGAGGGAGGGAGGAGGGGAAGGAAAAGGAGAGGGGGGGGATGGGATTTATCCTGGAAATCCCAAGTTAAGGAAAAGCTTGGCTCGTGATGCAACGGCGGGGAAGGATTGCTGCGGGAGGGTCCCAAATCCCCTCGGAATTTCGGCTGGAATTTCGGGAAAAGCTGCTGATGGTGGGGGGAGAGGCTGGGCTGATTCCGGTGCCCGATTCCAGTGC
>NW_015379399.1:0-1090 GCF_001522545.3 Parus major | reverse complement strand
GCATCACCGACGGCTTCCTCTGCTGCCTCCTGGGCAAGACCCCCAACGCCGTGGCCCCTCTGGACAGCGTTGAATCCAGCGACGGCTTCACCTTCCTGGAAGTGAAACCCGGCCGAATCCTCCGGATCCGCCACCACGTCCCCAACCGCCGGGAATTCCCTCCGGAACCGGAGCAACAACCGGCCGATCGCGGCGCCGTGCGCTGCAAGCGCCGCATCACGCTCTACCGCAACGGGCAACTCCTCATCGAGAACCTCTCCGACGCCGCTCACCAAAACCCCGATCCCAACGCCGAGCAGGAAAACTCGGATCCCTCCGGAATTCCGGCGGCGCCGACGCCCGGGAAGCGTCGGAAGCGCAAACCCAAGAAGGTGGTGACGGTGGATTGCGAGAAGCGCATCACCGGCTGCAAGGGCGCGCACGGCGACGTGGTGCTCTTCTTCATCCACGGCGTGGGCGGCTCCTTGGACATCTGGAAGGAGCAGCTGGAATTCTTTTCCAAGTTGGGATACGAGGTGGTGGCGCCGGATTTGGCGGGGCACGGCTGCAGCTCGGCGCCGCCCGTGGCCGCCGCCTACACCTTCTACGCCTTGGCCGAGGACATGAGGGTGGTGTTCAAGCGTTACGCCAAGAAAAGGAACATCCTGGTCGGGCATTCCTACGGGTAAAGGGATGGGATTGGGATTGGGAATATCCTGGGAAATGGGAATGGTCGTAAATCCTGTGGTTTAGGGGGTGACGTTCTTTCTACACCGTTTATTTCCCGTTTTTGTCATGTTTTTATCTTGTTTTTATCCCGTTTTTATCTGGTTTTTATCCCATTTTTATGTCGTTTTTATCTCGTTTTTATCCCATTTTTATCCCATTTATATCCCATTTTTATCTCATTTTTATCCCATTTTTATCCCATTTTTATCTCATTTTTATCCCATTTTTATCCCATTTATTTCCTGTTTATTTCCCATTTTTATCCCATTTTTATCCCGTTTTTATCCCATTTTTATCCCATTTTTATCCCATTTTTATCCCATTTTTATCCCACTTATCCCATTTTTATCCCACATTTTTATCCCGTTTTTATCCCATTTTT
>NW_015379398.1:25384-26535 GCF_001522545.3 Parus major | reverse complement strand
GTTTTGGGGTTCAAAATGGGATTTTGGGGTTCAAAATGGGATTTTTGGGGATCTTTGGGTGCATTTTGGTGGCATCTCGGGAGCTTCTGCTCCATCCCCGTGGGTGGTGACCCCGTGGTCACTCGCAGTGGGGATGGGGAGTTCATCCCTCGGAGTTTTGGGGTTTAAAATGGGATTTTTGGGGTGTTTGGATCCTTTCTGGTGGCATCTCAGGAGCTTCTGCTCCGTCCCCATGGGTGGTGACCCCGTGGTTGAAGTGTTGGGGATCCAAATCTTGCCCAAGGAATTTGGGTTAAAATTGGAGTTTTGGGGTCATTTGGGACATCCTGGTGGCATCTCGGGGGCTTCTGCTCCATCCCCGTGGGTGGTGACCCCGTGGTCACTCGCAGTGGGGATGGGGAGTTCATCCCTCGGGGTTTTGGGGTTCAAAATGGGATTTTTGGGGTTCAAAATGGGATTTTTGGGGTTCAAAATGGGATTTTTGGGGTCTTTGGGGACATCCTGGTGGCATCTCAGGAGCTTCTACCTCTGTCCCCGTGGGTGGTGACCCCACGGTGAGTCACGATGGGGACAGGATGGGTCCCCAAAGCCCTGACATGTCCCCCCCCGTGTCCCCCGTGTGTCCCCGTGTGTCCCCTGTGTGTCCCCACGTGTCACCGTGTGTCCCCTGTGTGTCCCCACGTGTCACCGTGTGTCCCCATGTGTCCCCCATGTGTCCCCATGTGTCCCCATGTGTCCCCGTGTGTCCCCTGTGTGTCCCTGTGTGTCCCCGTGTGTCCCCACATGTCCCCACATGTCCCCCCATGTGTCCCCGGTGTCCCCGTGTGTCCCCACATGTCCTTGGTGTCCCCGTGTGTCCCCCGTGTGTCCCCGTGTGTCCCCTGTGTGTCCCCCGTGTGTCCCCCCGGTGTCCCCGTGTGTCCCCACATGTCCCCATGTGTCCCCGGTGTCCCCCGGTGTCCTCCCGTGTCCCCCTGTGTGTCCCCCCCATGTGTCCCCTGTGTGTCCCCCGTGTGTCCCCCACATGTCCCCACATGTCCTTGGTGTCCCCACATGTCCCTATGTGTCCCCACATGTCCCCACATGTCCCTGTGTGTCCCCACATGTCCCCACATGTCCTTGGTGTCCCCGGTGTCCCCACATGTCCCCAC
>NW_015379398.1:21178-22820 GCF_001522545.3 Parus major | reverse complement strand
AGATGAGATGAGGATGAGATGATGATGAGGACGGGGAGGATGAGGAGGGAGATGTGGGGAGGATGAAATGATGAGGATGAGATGAAGATGAAGATGAGATGAGGATGAGATGATGATGAGGATCAGATGAGGATGAGATGAAGATGAGGATGAGATGAGGATGATGAGGATGAGATGAGGATGAGATGAAGATGAGGATGAGATGAAGATGAGAATGATGATGAGGACGGGGAGGAAGCAGCGTCCCGTCTCTCACCGTTGCCGTCTCCTGCCCGCAGAGCGGCGATGACGAGGAGTACCAGCGCATCTACACCACCAAAATCAAACCGCGGCTCCGGTCCGAGGAGGGGCCGGACGCCGAGGCCGGGGGGACGCAGAGCAGAACCATCACCGTCACCCGCAAGGTCACCGCCTACACCGTGGACGTCACCAGCCACGACGGCGACCTCGGCGTCACCGGGAGCCCCGAATTCAACGTCTGCGTCCCCACGCCGGAGCTCGGGGTGACTCCCGAGGGGCTTCACCTGCGGACGGAGCCCCAGAGCCAAATTCCTGCTGGAGAAACTGGAAAATCCCTCCCGGGCTGGAAGGGCTCCGGTGCCTTCCCGGGGTCTCCCCGGATCGAGGCCAACGGACAGTTCGGAGAGCCGGACGGGCGATTCCACGCTCCGTGTGCGCCGGGAGAGCTCGCGGGCTCCTCGCCGCCGCCGGACGTGGGGAAAATCAAAATCCCGGCGTTAAAAATCCCCAAATTCGGGTTCCAGGCTGGCGGAGAAGCTCCGGCCCCGCAGGTGGACGTCACCCGCTCGTCCCCGGTGCCGCGGGTGGACGTGGCGGTCAAAGGCGCCACCGAGGCTCCGCCGGACGTCGCCGGCGTGGAGCTCCCGGCCCCGGACGGCGCCAAGGGGAAAATCCAAATCCCGCACGTGACCTTCCCCGAATTCACCGTCCAGGGCGACGGCGCCGCCGCGGAGGTCCCCAAGGGGGTGGCCGTCCCCGAGGTGGCCCTGGAAGGAGAATGGAAAGGCCCCACCTTCAAAAAGGTGGAAACGCCCCAAATTTCGCTGTCGGACGTGAACCTGAACCTGAGGGGCCCCAGGGTGGAAGGGGACCTGAAGGGACTCGGCCCCAAGGGGCTCCAGGTGGACGTGAAGGGTCCCGAGGTGGCAGTGGCCTGTCCAGGGGGTGGCCTGAAGGGCGTGGAGATGGACGTTGGCGTGAAGGGCTTGAAAGGAGGAGTGGACGTGTCCGTGCCGACCATGGGCGGTGAATTGAGGGGGCCCCAACTGGACCTCAAAGGGCCCCAAATTGGGGTGGAGGTGCCTGGAGTGGACATCAAAGGCCCCGCGGTGAAGATGCCCGAGATGAGCATCAAGACCCCCCAGATCTCCGTGCCCGATGTCGACCTCAAAGGGCCGGGAGTGAAGGGAAATCTGGATGTTTCTGCCCCAAAACTGGAAGGGGAGCTGAAGACCCCAGGACTGGACATCAAAGGCCCCAAAGTCGAGGTGGAAGCGCCGGATTTGGAGCTCCAAGGACCCGAGGGGAAGCTGAAGTTCCCCAAGCTGAAAATGCCCAAATTTGGGGTGAAAGGAGAAACCCCCAGCGTGGACGTGACCCTTCCCAAAGCGGGGGTGGACAT
>NW_015379398.1:16564-17892 GCF_001522545.3 Parus major | reverse complement strand
CCCAAGTTCAAGATGCCCGAGATGAACATCAAAGCCCCCAAGATCTCCATGCCCGACATTGACCTGAACCTCAAAGGTCCCAAGGTCAAGGGGGGCGTGGACGTCTCCGTCCCCAAGTTGGAGGGCGACCTGAAATGTCCGGATGTGAACATTAAAGGTCCGAAGGTGGATGTGGACGTTCCTGACGTGGACGTTGAAGGTCCTGAGGGAAAGTGGAAGGGACCCAAAATCAAGATGCCAGAGATGAACATCAAGGCGCCGAAATTTTCTCTGCCTGATGTCGACCTGAACCTGAAAGGTCCCAAACTGAAGGGAGACGTGGCTGTGTCTGCCCCAAGAGTAGAAGGTGACGTGAAAGTGCCGGATCTGGAGTTGAAAGGACCCAAAGTGGACGTGGACGTCCCCGACATCGAACTGGAGGGCCCCGAGGGGAAGATCAAAGGCCCCAAGTTCAAGATGCCCGAGATGAACATCAAGGCCCCCAAGATCTCCATGCCCGACTTTGATCTGAACCTGAAAGGCCCCAAAGTGAAGGGAGACGTGGACGTGGCCGTCCCGAAAATCGAGGGAGATTTTAAGGCCCCAGACGTCGATATCAAAGGCCCCAAAGTCAACGTGGACCTCCCCGATGTTGACCTGGAGTGCCCCGAAGCGAAGCTGAAGGGCCCCAAGTTCAAGATGCCCGAGATGCACTTCAAAACCCCCAAGATCTCCATGCCCGACATCGACCTGAACCTCAGAGGCCCAAAACTGAAGGGGGATGTGGACATTTCCACCCCCAAGCTGGAAGGTGACCTGAAGGGCCCTGACGTGGACATCAAAGGTCCCAAACTGGACATCAAAGCACCTGAGGTGGACATTGACCTCCCGGAGGGGAAGATCAAAGGTCCCAAGTTCAAGATGCCCGAGATGAACATCAAGGCCCCCAAGATCTCCATGCCCGATTTCGATCTGAACCTGAAAGGCCCCAAAGTGAAGGGAGACGTCGATGTGTCCCTGCCCAAGCTCGAAGGGGACCTGAAAGGGCCGGAGGTGTCACTGAAAGGACCAAAAGTGGACGTAGAAGTTCCTGATGTGGAGCTGGAATGTCCCGAGGGGAAGATCAAAGGCCCCAAGTTCAAGATGCCCGAGATGAACATCAAGGCCCCCAAAATCTCCATGCCCGACTTCGATCTCAACCTCAAAGGCCCCAAATTGAAAGGGGACGTCAATG
Source organism: Parus major (assembly GCF_001522545.3). Classification (NCBI taxonomy): domain Eukaryota; kingdom Metazoa; phylum Chordata; class Aves; order Passeriformes; family Paridae; genus Parus; species Parus major. The sequence continues at coordinate 16,679 of NW_015379398.1, read as the reverse complement.
TTTCTGTCCCCAAGCTGGAAGGTGACCTGAAGGGTCCTGAAGTGGACATCAAAGGCCCCAAAGTCGATGTCGACCTTCCTGACGTTGAGCTGGAGTGTCCTGAGGCAAAACTGAA
>NW_015379398.1:12973-14397 GCF_001522545.3 Parus major | reverse complement strand
AAGCTGGAGGGTGACCTGAAGGGTCCTGAACTGGACATCAAAGGCCCCAAAGTGGACATTGAGGCACCCGACGTCGACATCCATGGCCCGGAAGGGAAAATTAAAATGCCCAAATTCAAGATGCCCAAATTTGGATTCTCTGGGCCCAAAGTTGAAGGCCCCGAGGTGGACCTGAACCTTCCGGAGGCTGAGGTCAACATTTCAGGTCCCAAGGTCGACGTTTCCGTCCCCGACCTGGACATCGAAGGCCCCGATGGGAAACTGAAGGGTCCCAAGTTCAAGAAGCCGGAGCTGCAGTTCAACGTCCCCAAGATCTCCATGCCCGACATTGACCTCAACCTGAAAGGTCCCAAACTGAAAGGTGACCTCGATGCTTCTCTTCCCAAGGTCGAGGGTGAGCTGAAAGGCCCCAAACTGGACATCAAGGGGCCAGAGCTTGAGCTGGAGGGGCCAAAAGTTGACCTTGAAGGAAAAGCTAAAAAATCCAGGTTTAAACTCCCCAAGTTTGGCTTTTCTGGCCCAAAAGTTCAAAGCCCTGAGGTGGATGTGAAGATTAAAAAACCTGAGGTTGAAGTGTCCGGCCCCAAAGTTGAGGTGCAGGCTCCGGATTTGGACATCCAGGGAAAATCCAAGGGCTCCAAATTCAAAATGCCTTTTCTGAACATTTCTTCACCCAAAGTCTCGATGCCGGACGTGGAGCTGAACCTGAAGGGACACAAAATGAAAGGGGAGTTTGACCTGTCCACCCCCAAGCTGGAAGGGGAACTGAAAGGTCCTGAGGTGGACATCAAGGGCCCCAAGGTCAACATCGAGGCCCCTGAGGTGGACATTCACAGCCCGGAGGGGAAAATCAAAATGCCCAAGTTTAAAATGCCCAAATTTGGTGTTTCTGGGTTTAAAGGGGAGGGGCCAGAGGTGGACGTGAACCTGCCGACAGCAGAACTGGACGTGTCCGGCCCCAAGGTGGACATTGAAGGTCCAGAGCTGGACATTGAAGGTCCTGAGGGGAAGATCAAAGGCCCCAAGTTCAAGATGCCCGAGATGAACATCAAAGCCCCCAAGATCTCCATGCCCGACATCGACCTGAACCTCAAAGGCCCCAAGGTGAAGGGAGACGTGGACGTGTCCTTGCCCCAGGTGGACCTGAAAGGACCCAAGGTGGACGTGGAAGCTCCGGAACTCAACGTGGAAGGTCCGAAAGGGAAAATCAAAGGCCCCAAATTTAAAATGCCCGAAATGAACATCAAAGCTCCCAACATCTCCATGCCGGACCTGGACCTCAACCTGAAAGGTCCCAAGGTCAAAGGGGGGGTGGACGTCGATCTGTCTGCACCAAAAATCGAAGGGGACGTGAGCTTGCCGGACATCGACATCAAAGGCCCCAAGGTGGACGTTGAAGGTCCAGAGCTGGACATTGAAGGTCC
>NW_015379398.1:8511-9678 GCF_001522545.3 Parus major | reverse complement strand
TGGTTTGGTGGATTTATTTCGAAGTTTGGATTTTTTGGGTTTGTGAAAGAAATGAAACCAAATCCGTGGATCTTTTATTTTTTAAAAAAATTCAATATTATTCAAAAAAAAAATTTAAAAAATTAAATATTATTTAAAAGAAATTTAAAAAATAAATATTATTTAAAAAAAAAGAAGAGCAAAACTGTGTATTTCTAAAAAAAAAACCTACCCAAAACCATGGATATATTTGATAAATTGGATATATTAAAATAGAAAGAAAAAAAATATGGATTTACTAAAAAAATTAAATGAAAAATATGGAATTATTAAAAAAAACTCAAAGTAAAAATGTGGATTGATTAAAAAAAACTCAAGGAAATTAACAAATAAATAGTAATTTAAATAATAATAATAATAAATTAAATGAACAGTGACAAAACTGGATCAATTAAGAAAATAAACCAAAATTGAAAGGGGATCTATTAAAAAAATAACATTAAATGGATTTATCCAAAGAAAGAAACCAAAAAATACGGATTTATTGAGCAGAACAAACCAAAAAATACGAATTAATTACCTAAAATAAACCAAAAACACGGATTTACCAATAAAAACAAACCAAACCCGTGGCTTTATTAATAAAAATAAACCAAAACCCGTGGATTTATTAATCCAAGCAATCCAAAAGCCACAACTCTGACCTCTGAAACTGAGAAGTGTCCCCAGAGCTTGGAAGATTTTAATCCGTGGCACAAGACCCGGAGATCGAATGACTCCGGGGAGGACGGAACGAGCCCAGAGGTTTTCCCTGCAGCTTTATTTTCATTTTTTTTGGTTGTTTTTGGCTGTTTTATGGCTGTTTTTTGTCGTATTTGTTACATTCTTTGTATTATAATTTGATAAAAACACCCGTTTCTGTCTTGTTTAGCCCCAAAATTCAAAAAAAAAAAAAAAAAAGGTGCGTCCGGCATCCGGGATAAAGTTTTGTTTTATGAGGATTTTGGGGAAGTTTAAATAAATTAAATTTTTAAGGAATTTCCCCCCTCCCAGAAAATAGAAACCTGTTCCCTTTGCAGCACTTTAACGGCGAATTAACGGGAGAAAAAACGGTGGAAAACGCAAATAAAACCAAAAATGTTTATTAACCGCGACTTTGCTTCGTTTGGGGTCGTTTTTTAAGGTCAA
>NW_015379398.1:3291-6646 GCF_001522545.3 Parus major | reverse complement strand
GAGGGGAAGATCAAAGGCCCCAAGTTCAAGATGCCCGAGATGCACATCAAGGCCCCCAAGATCTCCATGCCCGACGTCGACTTCAACCTAAAAGGTCCCAAGGTCAAGGGGGACATCGATGTCTCTGTCCCCAAGCTGGAGGGGAACCTGCAGTGCCCTGATGTCGACCTCAAGGGCCCCAGAGTGGACATTCAGGCGCCGGACGTGACCCTGGAGGGGCCCAAGGTGAAGATGCCTGAAGTTCACCTCAAGACCCCCCAGATCTCCATGCCCGACATTGACCTGAACCTGAAGGGCCTGAAGGTCAAAGGTGACGCCGACCTGCAGGGCCCCAAGCTCGAGGGGGGTCTGAAGGGCCCCGAGGTCGAGATCAAAGGTCCCAAAGTGGACATTGAGTGCCCAGCGGTCAACGTCGATGGTCCGGAGGGGAAAGTGAAGCTGCCCAAAATGAAAATGCCCAAATTTGGCTTTAAAGGAGAAGGTCCCGACGTGGATGTGAACTTGCCGAAGGCTGAGGTGGATCTTTCCGGCCCCAAGGTTGATCTTGGCCTGCCAGAGGTCAACGTTGAAGGTCTGGAGGGCAAAGTCAAAGGTCCTAAACTGAAAATGCCCGAAATGCACGTGAACGTCCCCAAAATCTCCATGCCCGAGATAGACTTGAACTTGAAAGGCCACAAAACCAAGGGCGGCTTCGACATTTCCACCCCGAAGGTCGAAGGTCACCTGAAAGCGCCTGAGGTTGACCTCAAAGGCCCAGAATTCGGCGTCAAAGCTCCCGAAGTCGACGTCGAATGTCCCGACCTGAGCATCGAGGGCCCAGAGGCCAACGTCAAAGTTCCCAAGTTTAAAAAGTCCAAATTTGGGTTCGGGATGAAAAGCCCCAAGGCCGAGGTGGATTTACCCGAGGGGGAGCTGAACGTGGAGTCACCCGAGGTCCACCTGTCCGGGAAGGGCAAGAAAAGCAAGTTCAAGATGCCCAAAATCCACATGAGCGGCCCCAAAGTGAAGGGGAAGAAGGGGGCGTTCGACGTCAACGCGGCGGGGGCCGAGCTGGACGCGGAGCTCAACGTCACCGGCCCCGACGTCACCGTCAGGGGCGACGCCGCCGTGAAGTCGCCCAAAGGCAAGAAACCCATGTTTGGCAAGATCTCCTTCCCGGACGTCGAATTCGACCTCAAATCGCACAAATTCCGCGGCGAGGCCTCGGCGGGGGTCCCCAAAGTTGAGGGTGAGCTGGAGGTCAAGGGCCCGAGTCTCAACGTGGACGTGGAAGGTCCCGATGTCAACCTGAAAAGCCCAAAATTCAAACTCCCCGGGGTCCAGGTGGGCGCGGGGGACGTGAAGGTCGGGGGTGACCTGAAGGGCCCCGGCGTCGACGTCGCCGTCCCCTCGCTGGCGGCGCCCGACGTCGACATCGGCGTGAAAGGACCAAAAGTAAAAGGCGAAGTCGGCGCACAACTGGAAGGTCCCGAGGGGAAACTGGGATGGCCCAAGGGGGGGAAAATGGGTTTGGGGCTGGAGATGCCGGACGTGAGCTCGGACGTGGATGTGAAGCTCAAAGGGCCCCAAATATCCGGGCCTGAGTTGGAGGGGAACCTGCAAGGACCAAAATTAAAGGGAGATTTGGACATTTCGGGCTCGGTGGAAGGGCCCGGTGTTACCCTGGACGCGCCCGGCCTGGACCTCGGTGGCCTGGGGGGGAAGGTGAAGCTGCCCACGGTGAAATCCCCAACGCTGGAGGTCAAGGGGGGCGTCCCCTGCTCCGTCCAGTCCCCGGGGGCCACCCTGGACCTCAAGGGGCCCTCACTGGACGTCTCCGGGCCGGATTTGGATGTCAACCTGAAAGGACCAAAGTTGAAAGGAGACGTCGGCGTCAAATCCCCGCAAGCATCGGCGGACGATGCCGGCTTCGAAATTTTGGGGGGCACCATCAAACTCCCGTCCCTGAAGCTGCCCCAGTTCAGCATCTCCAGCCCCAGCATGGACGGAGGGGACGCGGGGGTCACTCTGGAAGGTCCCCAGGTCAAGGCGGGGCTGAAGGGCTCCGGTTTGGGGCTGGAAGGTCCCGAGGTGGAACTGAAAGGGCCGAAATTCTCCGCGCCGGACGTCGACCTGAGGCGGAAAGGACCAAACGTCGACGTGGCTGGTGACATCAAAGGGTCAAAGGTCGGCGTGGAAGCCCCTCACGGAGGGCTGGGCGTCCACCTGGAGGCTCCGGCTCTGGAAGTGTCCGGCTCAGGATTGAACGTCAACGTGAAAGGGCCAAAGGTCAAAGGCGCAGCCGAGGTGACGCCGCCGTCGGTCAGCGCCGGTTCTGGAACCTTCCACGCCTCCTGCCCCAAGGTGGGCGCCGAGGGCGGCCAGGTCAAAGTGTCCTTCCCCAAGCTGCGGATGCCGAAATTCGTCTTCTCCGAGCCCGAGGCCAAGGGCCGTGAGGTCGGGGTGGACGTCGACTTCCCCGGCGCCGACGCGGCCGAGCCGGAGCCGGACGAGGCCGAGGCGAGGCTGAAGAAATCCAAGCTCAAGATGCCCAAATTCAACTTCTCCAAGCAGAAAGGACGCGGCACCGGCGGCACCCCGGGGTCCCCCGAGGCCTCGGGCTCCATGTCCGGCTCCAAGGGCGACCTGAAGAGCTCCAAGGTGAGTCTGGGCTCGGCCGAGGGCGAGCTGGAGGCCGAGGCGCCGGCGGCCAAGGGCAAATTCTCGCTGTTCCGCGGCAAGAAACCGCGGCCGCGCTCGTCGTCCTTCAGCGATGACCACTCGGCCGAGCCGGACGCCGCCAGGCAGCCCAAGAGCAAATTCGGGACCTTCGGGGGCATCGGCTCCAAGGCCAAGGGGTGCTACGAGGTGACGGCCGGCGCCGAGGACGGGGGGCGGGCGCCGGGGTCCCCCAAATCCCGCCTGTCCTCGTCCTCGTCCTGCGAGGGCGTGGCCCGGGGCGGGGTCCGCGTGCCCGGCCTGGAGCTGGCGGTGGCCAAAGGCAAGGAGTGACCGCGGGGGAGGGGTTGTACATAGGCCTGGAGCGAGGGACCCCCCCCGCGTGTACAGAGAGGGGGAGGGGCTGGGGGTTCCCCTCCCCCCCACCAAAGATTTTGGGGTCCTCCCCCTGTGCTGAGAGCTTTGTTTGTTTTCCCTCCCAATTTATCCTTTTTTTTTGGATATTTTTATTGGGGTTTGTTTTTGTCCCCTGTTTTGTTTTTTTTCCTCCCTCCTCCGCCCCTCCCCCCACAAAAAAATATTTTCAGTGTTTGGTTCGTGGAAATGAATTTTTATTTTTATTTTTTTTTTGTATTTTTCCTTCATTTTAAATTTCTTTTTTTTTGGCTTTTTTTTTTTTTTTTTTTTTTTTTTTTTT
>NW_015379398.1:0-970 GCF_001522545.3 Parus major | reverse complement strand
AGGTCCTTCAAGTGTCCCCAGGTGTGTCCCAGGTGTCCCAGGTGTGTCCCAGCTGTCCTCAGGTGTTCATGGCAGGTCCTTTAAGTGTCCCAGGTGTGTTCCAGGCATTCTGGGTGTGTCCCAGCTGTCTCCAGGCGTGTCCCAGGTGTGTCTCAGGTGTCCCAGCTGTCCTCAGGTATTCACAGCAGGTCCTTCAAGTGTCCCCAGGTGTCCCAGGCATCCCCAGGTGCTCACGGCACGTCCTTCAAGTGTCCCCAGGCGTGTCCCAGCTGTCCCCAGGTGTGTCCCAGCTGTCCCCTGGTATTCACAGCAGGTCCTTCACGTGTCCCCAGGCATGTCCCAGGTGTCCCCAGGCGTGTCCCAGCTGTCCCAGGTGTGTCCCAGCTGTCCCCAGGTGTGTCCCAGCTGTCCCCAGGTATTCACGGCAGGTCCTTCACGTGTCCCTAGCTGTCCCCAGGTGTGTCCCAGGCATCCCAGGCATGTCCCAGGTGTCCCCAGGCGTGTCCCAGGTGTGTCCCAGCTGTCCCCAGGTATTCACGGCAGGTCCTTCACGTGTCCCCAGCTGTCCCCAGGTGTGTCCCCAGGTGCTCAGCAGCGCCGGGGGGATCCGGGGTAGCGCCTCCTCAGCTCCTCCCGGAACCCACGGAAGAGGCGCCGGTTGTGGCCCAGCTCGGCCTCGCGGCCCCCGTGGAACCCGCCCGGCTCCTTGAACCCCCGGTGGGTGACGAAGGCCCCGTCCAGCACCGCGAAGCGAAACCCGGCCACGTGCAGCTCGCAGGCCTGGGAAGGGTTAAAAGGTCACCCCGAGACCCCCAGGGAGCCCCCCGGACCCCCCCAGCCCCGTCCTCACCTGGCTGATGCGGTTGAAGCCGTACTGGAGGAACCTCTCGTCGAAGGGGGGGACACCGCGGGCGGGGGCCACGAAGAACGGCTCCCAGGGGTCCCTCCAGGGCGCCTCGTAGGCCACGCG
>NW_015379397.1:21924-22579 GCF_001522545.3 Parus major | reverse complement strand
TGGGACAGGGGTACAAGGTAAGTAAGGAGTTTACAAACAGTAATTGTAACATCTTATTCTTAACAGTAAGTAAGGGGTTTACAAACAGTAACTGTAACATGGCTAACAATCATTATTATTCTTAACAAGGGGGCTTGGCCCAGCCCAGAGCCACTCCCGGGGCCTGGCAGAGCCCGGCTTGGTGCAGGCCAGGCTGGAGCAGAGCCGGCCTGACCAGCACCCAGTTAACTCTTCACAGCTGGAAACAACAGAGAGCTTTCCTGGGCTTTCCTCTCTTTAAAATGTGGATTTCACAGAGGCGGATCCAGCTTCTAAATGGTTTTAAAGGGTGTCAATTCTCAGAGCCAGCCAGCTGTTGGTTTTGCTAAGCACAGAGGAAGCTCTTAGCAGCCCCCTCCTAGAAAAACCATTTGCATGGGTGGCTTCTTCCCTCCTCACCAAATATCAACTAATACAAAACCACACAGACACTCATGGTGTAACAAGAAGCAATTTTGAAGCAATTGTTTTAAAGCAAAATCAGTTATTAGGCAGAGATTGATGTCACTCCCCCAGACCACTGGAGAGGGACAGTGACTCTGCCACCTTCCCCCTGGCCAGCCCATTCCAATTCCCAATCAGCCTTTCTGGGAAGAACTCCTTCCTATTGTCCAGC
>NW_015379397.1:0-21794 GCF_001522545.3 Parus major | reverse complement strand
TTTGTGAGTGCTGGACTCGACCCCCTCAGCCAGACCCTCAGTGAAGATATTAACCAGGACTGGGCCCAGCACAGATCCCTGGGGACACCACCAGGGACTGGACACCAGCTGGATGCAGCACCATCCCCACCACTCTCTGGGCCCGGCCTCCAGCCAGTTCTGCAGTCAGCAAAGAGTGCTCCTGTCCAAGCCGTGGGCTGCAGCTTTTCCAGGGAATGCTGTGGCTCTCCGTGTCCAAGGCCTTGCTGAAGTCCAGGTCAACACATCCAGAGCCTTTTCCTCACCCACCAGGTGGGTCAGCTGGTTATAAAAGGAGATCAGGTTGGTCAGGCAGGACCTGCCCCGCCTAAAGCCACGCTGGCTGGGTCTGACCCCTGGGCCATGCTGGAGGTGCCGTGTGATGGCACTCAAGGGGATCTGTTCCAAAACCTCACCAGGCACCGAGCTCAGGCTGATAGGCCTGGAGTTCCCCAGAGCCTCCTGCCAGCCCTTCTTGGGGATGGGCTCACACTGGCACCTCCAGTCCTCTGGGACCTCCCCAGTGAGCCAGGACTGCTGAGGAGAAATGATGGAGAGCAGCTTGGGGAGCTCATCCACCAGCTCCCTCATCCCCCTAGCATGGATCCCATCCCATCCCATCCACCTGTGAACATCTGAGTGGCTCAGCAGGTCTCTGACTGCTTCCTCCTGGATTACAGGGGGCTGTTCTGCTCCCTGTCCCCATCTACCAGCTCAGAACACTTGTCCTGAGGAAAACCTGTCTTGATGTTGATAAATGAGGCAAAGAAGGGGTTGAGTACCTCAGCCTTTTCCTCATCTTTGGTAACCATATCCACCCCAATAAGGAATGGAGGTTGTCCGTAGCCTTCCTTTTGCCATTCATGTATTTATAAAAACATATTTATTATCCTTCATAGAAGCAGCCAGGTTAAGCTCTAATTGAGCTTTCACCTCTCAGCTTTTCTTTCTGCATGACCTAATGACATCCTTAAACATTTCCTGAACTGCCTGCCCCTCTGTCCAAAGGTGATGCACCCTCATCTTTTCCTTGAGTTCCTCCAAAAGCTCCCTGCCCAGCCAGGCTGGTCATTTTCCTCACTAGCTCATTTTTTGTCACAGAGGGACAGGCTCTTCCTGCTCCTTCAAGACTTTTTTCTTGAAGTCTGTCCATCCTTCCTGGAATCCTTTGTTTTAAAAAGCTGTTTCCCTTAAAAAAACTCAGTACCTTACTTGGTACTCCCCAAATCTGCATCCTTAATCAGCTGAAGTCTGCTCTTCCTATATCCAGTGTAGAAGTTTTGTTAATGCCACTCCTTCTTTCACAGAATATTTCAAAACTCGATGATTTCATGGCCACTGTACCCCAGGCAGCCTCCAACCACCACATCCCCCAGCAGCCCTTCTCTGTTTGTGAACAGCAGGAGACACAGCTTTCCTTGGCAGTGGGACGAGAAGGAAACCTCCCCAAAGTGCAGCTTGGCAGGTTCAGCCTGGAGGGGAGGAGAAAGAAAAGTCCCGGCCAGGGTAGAATTTTGGTGCAGGAGATGTCCCAGAGTGAGACTGGACCATGCCATGGCTGTGTGTGCCAGGAGCCGGCAGTCAGTGGGGCCCAGGGATGCTCCAAGGGACTTGGAGTTTTGCTTCTGACTCCTTGAGCAGCTTCTTCAACCTTCTCTCAGTGCCTGAGGGTCCTGGACTCAGCCCCAAATCCCCCCTGGGGTTCATTAAAATACAGAAAGCCTCGGGGGCTCTTTCTCTTCCTTCCATTGTCTTCAAGTCCAAGGCTTGTGCAGCTGCTTGGAGTCAGTTTGGAGTTCTGTTGAGGAGGAAGATTTGAAAATCCACTATGTTTTTCATTTTGTTTAAATCAAGGGTGTATTTTTTTTTATTTTCTGGTGGAGAGAAGAGGTGACAGAAGCATTCCCCAAGTGATCCTGATGCTGAATGTCTGGTTAGGAGGTCTGGTCAGGGGGAAGAATGAGCCCCTTGCGGGCTGCCCCTGTTTGGACAACCTGCTCCTCACCCCAAGCCTTGCCATATCTGACATTGCCCACCTGGGGCTGACATCCCAAAACATTGAAAACATTTATCAATTTTTCTTTATAATTAAAATCTAATTAGTGAATAAAAATAAAATTTTACTTTTTAAAATAACATTATTCTGTATTTTTATAACCTATTTTTTATATTTATAGAAAAGAATTGATACATTTTTAGGAACAAAAACCATTATTGGTCTTTGGTTCTAAGTACCATAATTCCCTTCATTAAGTAATTGACCACTATTTCTCCCTCTTTATGCTAATTATTCCTATTTTTAGTCCTCTGATCACCTTTTTTATCGTTTTCTCAGACGATAAAAGGGACCTCTATGGCGTCCATGGAGACTTTTCTGGGGAACATCTGGGGTAGTGTTGGGTCTGGGGAGGGAATTTAGAGAGAACTTGGGGATCTGAAGGACACTTGAGGGAGGCGGGTGGGCACTTGGAGGGGCACTTAGGGATTCTGTAGGACAATTCGGGGTCCGGGCGGGCACTTGGGGGGCTGTAACAGAGCTCTCTGGGGCGCGGGGGATGATGGGAGTTGTAGGCGCCGGTATAATACGGTCTAATGGGGCCGCGGAGCACCACGGGAGTTGTAGGCGCAGCTCCAATGGGTTTTGCTGAGGCGCGGGGCATGACGGGAGCTGAAGTCCCGACTGGAATAGCGTTCTTTGTTCACCGCGGAGCATGATGGGAGCGGCAGCGGGAAGCGGGAGTGGGAAAGCGGAGGAGAAACCGCGCGGCTCCGGCAATCCCTGAATTCGCAGCCCCCGGGACCGTCGTTCCCCCTCCCGCAGGTGCCCGGGGAGGGGGAGCTCGCCCCAAATACCCCGTGGGTCCCTCGGTTTGGGGTTTTTGGCGGGGATGTTTGGGGATCGCAGGGCTCCAGAGCCAAGCTGCAGATGCCCCTCGGGAGGACACCGGGGGTCCCCGGGAGGTGTTTTTGGGGATTCCCGGTGGTGGTGGCGGCAGAGCCCCGGGGGGCCGGGGGGATGTGGGTCCCCCCGCCGTGGGGGCTGGGCTTCCCGGGCCGGGCCCCCCGAGCTCTGCTGGGGCCACATGGGGACCATGGTGGGGGGGGGACGGACCCCGGTTTTGGGGAGCCCCGGGAGAGCCGCAGCTTCCCTAAGCGGGACCCCAGAGAGAGGAGAGCCCCAGAGCCACAATTTGCAGGAATCCCAAGAGGCATCCCTTGGGATTGCCAAGACCCCGGTGGGGGGTGCTGAAGCTGGAGGGGCAGCACGGCTGGGAAGGGGGTTCAGGGCTCCCGGTGCCGGCAGTGTCTGCTCCCAGCATGAGCCCAGTTGTTCCCCCTGTGTGGCTCCACTTTTCTCGGCACCCCAGGATGAGCGCAGTCACTCCCAGTCATTCCCTATTAGGGTATGATTTGCCCCCAGCACCGTCCCCGTTGTTCTCAGTTTCTCCCACTTTGGCCCAGTGTGTTCCCAATTCTCCCAGCTGCCCCCATTATAGTCTCAGTCACTTCTAGTATGATGCCAGTATTTCCCAGCAGGACCCCAGTCACTCATACTTGCCCCCAGTGTGGTCCCAGTTTCCCCCAGTGTATTCCCAATGGCTCCCCATATGGTCCCAGTCACCACCTGCAGGGTCTTAGGCACTCCCAGTATATCCCAGTTGCTCTGAACATTCTTGTAGTCATTCCCAGTCACTTGCAGTTCCTTCCAGCATGATCCCATTTGCTCTCAACTGCTCCCAGTCAGCCTCAGTGTAGCTGGACTCACTGCCAGTATGATCACAGTCACCTCCAGAATGATCCCAGTTCATCCCAGTATAAGCCCAGTTGCTTCCAATCATCTCCAGTATGCTCCCAGTCATTCCCACTTTGTCCCAGTTGCTGTCAGCATGATTCCAGTTGCTCACAGCCACTCTCAGTCAATCCCAATATGATTCTAGTCACCCTCAGTGTGATCCCAGTCTCAGCCAGCATGTACCCAGCTGCAACCAGTGTGATCCCAGTTGAGTATAATCCCAGAATTGTTGTAGTTGTTCCCATTTCTTCCCTGTGTGATCCCAATTATCCCTTGAATAGTCCCAGTCCATCTCAGCATGGTCCCACTCACTCTCAGTTGCCCCCAGCATGGTTCCAGCTGTTGCCAGTGTTCCAGTCCCCCAGGTATGGTTACAGACCTTCCCAGTATGTCCCAGTTTCCCCAGTAAGGTTTTAGTTACCACAGAAGGATCCCAGTCTTTCCAGTTACTCCTGGCTTGCCACCAGCATGATCCCAGTTTCTGGCAGTTGCCCAAAGTATTGTCCCAGTTGGTCCCAGTATGATCCCAGTTGTGGTCTCAGTCCCCTCAGCATGGTTCCAGTACCTTCCTGTTGATCCCAGTTGCTCCCAAGGTGTCCGCATGTTCCTCACAATATAGGCCCAGTAGCTCCCAGTAACCCCCAGCCTGGTTCCATTCACACCCACTGTAATCCCAGTGGTTCCCAGTACTATCCTGGTAGGAGGCATAGTCACTCCCAGTGTGGTTTCAGTCACTTCCAGGATGAGATGTTGCACCCAGTTTCCCCAAGTGTGGTTTCAGTCACCCCCAGTATGGTTCCAGTCACTCCCAGATACTGCCAGTATGATTCCAGTCATGGCCAGAGTGACTCCCTGTTACTCCCAGGGTGGGCCCAATTGCTCCCAGTCACCTCCAGCATGGTTCCAGTCACAGCCAGCATCTTTGCAGTCACTCCCAGTATGATCCCAGCTAGTTCCACTAGGATCCCAGTATGACCCCACCATGGGCACAGCTGCTCCCAGGATTATCCAGTGTGCTTCCAGTTGTTCCCATTTACCTGCACTGTGGTTTCAGTCTCCCCCAGTCTATCCCAGTTGCTTCTAGTCACTCCTCAGGTGCTTCCAGCATAATTCCAGTTGCTACCAGCCACTCCCAGTCACCCTGAGTGCAGTCCCACTTGCTGCCAGTATGGTCCCAGTCTTGCCCAGGATGGCCCAGCTGCTCCCACTGTGATCCCAGTAGGATCCCAGTTGCCTTCAGTGTGATTCCAGTCAATCCCTGTTTCTCCCAGTGTGATCCCAATTGCCCCTAGTACAATTCCAGTCCCTCCTGAGATGATCCCAGCCCCTCCCAGCATGGTTCCAGTCCCTACTCCCACTCTCTCCCAGTTGTCCCCAGCATGGTTCCCGTTGTTCCCAGTGTGTTCCCAGTCCCCCCCAGTATGGTTACAGACACTCACAGTGCATCTCAGTTGCCCTCTGCATGTCCATAGGCATTCCCAGACACTCCTAGTGATCCCAGTCTGGTGCTTGTTATGCCAGTATGATCTCAGTCACATCCGGTATATCCCAGTTGCCTGCAGCATGCATCCAGTCATTCCCAGTTACTCCAATCTGCTTGCAGCATCATCCCAGTTGCTCTCTTGCTCCCAGTAGCCTAAAATGTGATCCCAGTATCTCCCTTTTGACACCATCATGAGCCCAGTAAGCTCCAGTATGATCCTTGTCACATGCCAGTCCTCCCAGGATGGTCCGAGGATAATCCCAGTTACTTCCAATCACTCCCTGGATGATCCCAGTTGCCTCTAGCTAGATCAACCCGGTCAGTCCCAGTATGATGCTATTGGCTCCCAGTGTGCTCCCAGTTGCTCCCAGTCACCCCCAGTATGGGGGAAGATGTGCATGGTATGTTGCCAGTCACTCTCAAGTCTTCCCAGTATAACCCAAAGATAATCCCAGGGTGGTCCCAGTCACTGCCAGTATGAACCAGTTGAGCCCCACATGGTTCCAGTTGCTCCCTTTCACCCTCACTTTTGTTCCAGTCACTCGTAGTTTCACCCAGTATATCCCAGTTCCTTCCAGCACATTCCCAGTCACTTCCAGTTCCTTCCAGCATAATCTCATTTGCTCACAACTGCTCTCAGTCAGCCTCAGTTTAGTTGGACTCGCTGCCAGTATGATCCAGTCACCTCCAGAATGATCCCAGTTTATCCCCATATAAGCCCTGTTGCTTCCAATCACCCCCAGGATGCACCCGGTGACTCCCAGTTCCTCTCAGTTGCTTGTAGCATGATCCCAGTTGCTCACAGGTGCTTCCAGTCAGCCTCAGCATGAACCCAGCCACTCCCAGTATATCCCATTTGCACCCAAGCTGGTCTCAGTTGCTCCCTGCAGGCTCCTACTCACTGCCTGTATGATCCCAGTATGATGTCAGTACACCCCCAGTACAATCGCAGTCGCTGCCAGGATGATCCCAGTACAAACCAGTCCCTGCCAGTGCTGCCACTCCTGGGATCCCCCAGCCCTCTCTGTGTTCCCCCCTCCTGCATCTCCCCAGAGGAGCCCCAAGGGCTGGCAGTCCCCAGCCAGGGTCCCCAGCCAGCCCCAGGTTGGATCTGCAGCCGCCAATTTCCCTCTCCTTTTCCCCGGGCCGGGTTCCCCCCACCCCCAGTGGGTGGGAGCAGCCGAGAGCCCCGCGCTGCCCATCCCGACCTGTCCCAGTTCCATCCCCGATCCTACCATGGCTGCCAGAGGTTCGGGAACGGAGCACCGAGGGTGTTGCTGCTCCTGGAGGAGGAAGGATGGAAGAAGAGGGATGAAGAAGGAGAGTGAAAAGAGATGGAAGTAGGAGAAATAGGTGGTGTTAGGGAGGAGGAGGAGGGATGGAAGAGGAGGAGTGGGAGGAAGAGGAGGGACAAAGGAGGATCAAGGAAAGGAGAAATAACCACGAGGTCGAGCACTCCCTGAATTCACAGCCCCCCAGCTGTGGGATCATCACCCCCCATCCCACAGGTGCCCAGGGAGGGGGAGCTCGGCCCAGATATCCTGGAGGATTCCCTGGGTTGAGTTTTTTGGTGGGGGGGGGGGGGGGGGGGGGGGGGGGGGGGGGGGGGGGGGGGGGGGGGGGGGGGGGGGGGGGGGGGGGGGGGGGGGGGGGGGGGGGGGGGGGTTGGAAAATTAAGAATTCCAAAGCTGAGCGGAAAATGCCCCTTGGGTGGACACTGGGGAGTCCCAGTGGTGGCTGCTGGCAGAGGCAGCCTGGAGGAGCAGTGCCCTGTGTCTGCCAGGACCCCAAAGTGGGGAGCCCAGAGGGGGGGAGTGTCGTGATTCACAGGACCCTCAACAGCCTGGAGAGGGGCAGGGGGGACTCCTTTTACCTCCTGCACCCCAAAGCAGGGGAGAAGGGACCCCGACATCCCAAAAACCCCCAAGACCCATAACTGAGGAGATGGAAATGGGGAACTTTTCAGATTCCTGGGACTCACAGCATCTTGAGGAGGGCAGGGACTGAGTAGATGGGGGACCCCCAGCAGCTGGGATAGGGTGGGAACCTCTGAACACCAAAGGGGGGAAAGCAGAGGTGGAGAACTCCTGGGAGGCATTTTCAAGGCTGACTCTTGGCGTTTGGAGATTTTTATGGATGGCCGGTGACTTCCGGAGATGGACTTGGGCAGAAGAACATTCAAACTCAACATGCTCATTCCTTGTTTTCTCTCAAACCAGGATTTCCCATTTCCAAACTTTGACCAGATGGAGGAGGAGGCTGTGAGGAAGAGGAAGATTCCCCGGGACACCCAGGCAGGTGAGGAAGAAGTCAGTGCCCCTTTCCCCCTCCCTCCTGCTCCATCTCCCCGCCCAGCATGGCCCCCGGCTGCAGGACAACCCCGCTGCCAACGCCGTCCTGCCGGGGACCCACTGGGGGGATCTCCTTCCCCTTCCCTCTCAATGGAGGCAAATCCCATCCTCTCCTTGTCCTTCCTCCCCCAGACAAGGAGCTGAGGATGGAGACCAGGGAGGACAAAGCCTCACGTCAGAACCTCGTGGAAGAGGCCATTTTGAGCAGCTCCATGGTGCAGGAACCCAACGCGGAGGAAAAGCCCAGGAGATCCCTCAGGAGGAGGGGCTCCAAACACAGCCCAGGGTGCTCTGAGGAGGAAAGACCCACCCTGTGCCGGGAAGGCAGCCTGAGATCCTGCCGGGGCTCTGAGCTGGTGGTCCATGAACAGCTTCAGGATGGAGAGAAGCCCTACAAGTGCTTGGAGTGTGGGAAGAGCTTCAGCCAGAGCACCAAACTGATCCGCCACCAGATGATCCACACCGATGAGCGGCCCTATGAGTGTGCAAAATGTGGCAAGGGTTTCACCTGCAACTCCAACCGCATCCGTCACCAGCGCATCCACAATGGGGAGAGGCCTTATGAGTGTCCCCAGTGTGGGAAGAGGTTTCAGACCAGCTCCCATCTCCTCGTGCACCAGCGGATTCACACGGATGAGAGGCCCTTCCGCTGCCCTGACTGCGGGGAGGACTTCAAGCGAAACTCCCACCTCGTCACCCACCGGCGCATCCACACCGGGGAGAGGCCCTATGAGTGTGGGGAATGTGGGAAGAGGTTCAGCCACAGCTCCAGCCTGACCATCCACCGGAGGATCCACACTGAGGAACGGCCCTACAAGTGTGGGGAATGTGAGATGACCTTCAGCCAGAGGTCCCAACTGATCATCCACCAGATCATCCACACTGGGGTGAGACCCTACGAGTGTTCTGAGTGTGGGAAGAGGTTTCAGATCAGCTCCCATCTCCTCAAGCACCAGCGGATTCACACAGAGGAGAGGCCCTTCCGCTGTCCTGACTGTGGGGAGGGCTTCAAGCGAAACTCCCACCTCGTCACTCACCAGCGCATCCACACTGGGGAGAGGCCCTATGAGTGTCGGGAATGTGGGAAGAGCTTCAGCCACAGCTCCAGCCTGACCATCCACGAGAGGATCCACACTGGGGAACGGCCCTACAAGTGTGGGGAATGTGAGATGACCTTCAGCCGGAGGTCCCAACTGATCAATCACCAGCTCATCCACAGCGGGGAGAAGCCCTACGAGTGTCCCCAGTGTGGGAAGGGGTTTCGGATCAGCTCCAATCTCCTGAAGCACCAGCGGATTCACACAGAGGAGAGGCCCTTCCGCTGTCCTGACTGTGGGGAGGGCTTCAAGCGAAACTCGTACCTCGTCAAGCACCGACGCATCCACACCGGGGGGAGGCCCTACGAGTGTCCTCAGTGTGAGAAGAGCTTCTCCAGGAGCTCTCACTTGACCAGACACCAGCAGAGTCACCGGTAAGGGAAGCCCTGCAAGTGCCCCAAGTGCAGGAAGAGCTTTGTGCACTGCCCCAGCTCCATCCCACATCGGACGACCCACGTTGGGCAGAGCCCTGATGACCCATGTTCCCAGCAATATGTGTTGGAAAGACACTGGGGAGGTGTTTCTTTTGATTTGATTCTAACTGTCTTTTGGTTCATCCCTGTAAAACAGACAAAACTGGGGTAAAAATCAACAAATTCATCAAAGGCATCTAAAGCCTCACTTTTTACTAGTGCTTCAAAGGAATCTGGGATTCAGGGAGATACTTGGGGGTTTTGGGGATATTTGGTGTAGTTGTCTCCATTTCTTGTCACTCAAAGAGACAAAAGGGTTCAATCTGTCATCTCAAAACCACGCAATGCCACTGAAAACTACTCAACCCAACTCTTGGGGGGTTTCCTCAGAGCAGGTCCATGGAGCCCCATTGCCAGGGGTGGTTGCCATGGGCATGAGCCCAGAGATGGAGCCAGAGTGCTTTGCCTCGGTGCTGGAGAGCAGAGACATGATGAATGGTCCCAGACATCTCCAGGGTGTGTTTGTGGGGCAGAGCAAGTTCTGCCTAGGTGGGGCAGTCACTGCCCCAACCCAGCCACTGCAGCCTCTGCTCCAGCCCCAAAGTGGCTGCCAAGGCCCTGGCACCCCAAAAACCCCAGCTGGGAGAGGGAGCAGAGCAGGTGAGGCTGTGACACGGGTGTGACACTGACATGTGCCACGGCCCTGGAGCTCACAGCAGCTGAGATGGTGCTGGATCCAAGGCTGACTTTGGATCTCTGTCCCTCTCTCTCTCTTCTCCTGACTTCCTCTTCTCCAAATCTGGATAACTTGATATTGAACAGGTTCGAATTTGGTAAATCGGTGCTTTGTGAAGCGATTTACTGTAATTCCATGACACTTTATGATTTCCCAAGTACTTAATCTCTAAAGTTTGCAACCAGAAGTTTGTTGTTTTCTCCTATGCACCGCCCAAGGGGATTGAGGTACCTCAAGTCCATTTCCAGCATGGGCCAGGCAAGCTTGGGGCACAGCACAGGGAACTGCAATGCTGAGCCAGCCCTGGCTGGGTTGGAGGAAGCAGAAAGGCCAAGCCCTGAGCCCAGGCCTGGCACAGCAGGGCCTGTCCCTCACGGGTGGGTCGGGGCTCTTTGTGGGGCAGGGGGATGTGAGGGGCAGCAAGGACAAATGCCATAAACATGTGTGACACTCCAGATCCTTATGGAACCAAGGGGCCAGTGGGACACCGTGGGAAGTTGTGGAACCAAGGGGATCATTGTGGCTCTGTTGGGCCCATGGAACCAAGGGGCCAGTGGGACACTGTGGATTGTCATGGAAACAAGGGACCACTGTGAGCCTGCAGGGCTGTAACACCCCAGGACACTTCAATGCTGATGGTAACTGTTATAAATGAAATTACAATTAGACAACTAGGTCTATTGAATTAACAGCAGTTTAATTAAAAATTAATTCAATTTAGTGAATTGAATAGCAATTTGGTATAAAAGAATACAGTTTAGTAAAAAAATGCAATTTATATATAATTTGCCAGTAACTAAGTGTGATTAAAACATAAGCAAAACCGACTGGGCTATGGAGAGGGCTTCTCACCCTGCCTCATGTACAGAACAAAGCAGTTCAAACTAAACTTCTATATTACATGCTTATGCATATTCATTAATGTTTCCTGTAAGTTTCCTCCTACTTCTGATTCTTAAATTTTATGTCATTATTCTTCATGGCGCAAGCCTCACTTGTTGTTAGGGGATCTTCAGTGTTCTTTCAGTGGTCTGTGGATGAAGGCTCACACTCATCCTCGTCCTCTGGATGGCCTTACAGGTGTGCGTGCGTACTAAGCGTTGTGTTATGTAAATAAGCATTGTGTTCCACTAATTAGTGTTACATTTAACAATTTTCAGGCCCTATACCTAAAGTCATTCCAACTTGGTTCATCTCAAGGTTGATTTTGTCTTGGGACATTGCTTTTCTTAAAACTGCATCCTGTATCCTGTTTTTAACACATAACATCTGCAAAGGGGACCATCTGCCTTGTAACACTGATTCCCTTTATTGCTTTATAATAATTACTTTCCAAATAGTTACAATTTAGTTAGCATGAATCATCTCCATTTATTACAATTCTTGCATTTCTCTTTTTAATTGTATTGATTCATGCTTCTTATAAAAAATCCTGAATTTTAGTATTTTTTATATCCCAAATAATTCATTTTCTTGTGTTCTCCTCACTTTGGCTTCTAATTTTTGTAACATCTCCCATGCTGCATCAAGCTTTTCACACTCTTTCTCAAATTTGTTTAACATTTTTTGTGCTGTAGTAGTCTCTTTAGTGCCAGTAGGTCTTGCTTTTAGTATCATTGAAGAGTTTGGTGGTTTTTTGGTTTTTGTTTTTTTTTTTGCCAATTCTGGATCAATGGGTGTTACTGTAGTTTGTGTTCCTTAAATTATGGAGTGGATTAGTCTAATAAGGCACAGAATCATATAAGGTAAAAACAATAATCTTAATATAAAACATAATATTTTAGGTCATTTATGGATTGGTAGGGTTTAGCTCCAGGATTCTTATGTCAGCACAAATCACTTTGGTTATCTCACTCGGAATTAATTTTTTTGTTATTCCCTAATATCGAATGGGAGGTTTTGGCTGCCAGGTTTTCTTATTATTATCAGAATTTACTAGTAAAATAGATATACAAGGAGTATATCTTACCACTTTATTGTATTTCCTTCCTTCTTGAGTTATACAAATGGTTTGAATTATTTGATAACTCAAAATCCATCCCCCCGGGTCGTTTTAATGTCTTGGAAATTTGAGTATGATTCTGTTTTAAAAATTGTTCTGGAGCTAGACTCAGACCTCTCCATGGTCATCTTTCAGCCATTCTATGTCTACTACAAATCCAGCATTTGGATAATCTTAATTCTGTGGAAATTTCTTGGATCAAATCTAGAAAAATATTTTGAGTTGAAGTTGCCAAATCCCAGTCACTGTACTGCTGTTTTAACTGTTCATATCACTTATTCAGTTCCTCCAATTCTTTCCTTGGGATCTTTTTCATACCTTTATTTCCTTTTGTTTTTAAAATTGTTGTGATTGTAACAGGCAGTGCTAACATATGGATGTGCCATGAACCCTGGTTCCATCTTGTCCCTGACTCAGCTACAGAGTGATTGCATTTGTCACATGGATTGGAATTATTGGGACTTTGTTTTCACATAGATTGTTCTTTCATTGCTTGCTTTTGTGCTGCTTGTTTTAATATCTCTTATTCCTTCCTTATTTCTTGGATTCTGTCCCATCCAGCTTTACGGTTTTGGCCAGTTTCCAAGGGTATCTTAATGAACACAGTGAAAATAATGCTCAGGACTTTTAACTCTACCTTCCTCAAGGCCCCTTGGGTTGCAGCCAAGGGCCGAGGTCCCAGTCTTCTTGGTAGCAAAGTTTATATCCTGGGATCTGGTCACTGACACGTTTTGTCTCACTGGTACCCTTGGCTTCATAAGGTTTGTGTGAGCCATTGTAACTCTGTTTGTTTTAAGGATGGCACAGATTTCGCAGCACTGCTTTATCTCTCTCCCTAAGTTACTCAGCTACTTTTTTTTTTATTTTTATTTTTTTTAATTTAAGCTACCAAAACTCCAGAGATGTGCCAACCACAATAAACGTTACTTGTTACACAACTTCAGTTAACAATTTATTAATGAACTTTAATTAACAGGGGGTTCTCTTGACACAGTTTTTGTTGTTAAATAAATAAAACATTTAGTCAAAACAATTTATATTTACTGTACAAAATACTAAAAAACAAACATACTTAAAAGATAGGAAAACGTAAGGTTCTGTGAAAAGAAACTGCTACGTGTTATTCACACTTATAATGCACATAACACAACTGCAACACGCTATTTAGGTATTGTATATTCATAGATGGCTGGTATAACGTTTTCGTAAAGGGATGCTATGTTATTAAAATGAGTTTGCGCTTCACAGACTCCGAACAAGGCAGAATTTGTCTTTTGAATGTCTAAATATAATAAACCAAACAAAATCAATGCTAGGCTGTAACAAATGGTCAGTCGTGTTCTATGTCAGAGCTCACTTGGCATAGCCAGCACTGCACACATCTCAGTCAGATGGGATTTTGGTATTGCTGCTGTTTTTTTTATCTTTTTCTCCAGGAAAATATCTTTGGGTGAAGGAGCAGTTTTACTCTTTTTGCTGCTTTTTAGTTTGTAAAAGGTACAACAGATAACCCTGGCTTTCCTGTCTTTTAGAAATAAATTCATCCTTCCCCCACACCCCAGGGAAGCTACAGGGCAGCATAGTCACTCTCTTCCTGATTAAAAGGTTCTTTTGAATTTTACATACCTGTGGTTTTACAGTTTTACTGGAGAAATTACTGTGATCCTTTTAGAAAATTTGAAAAACCCCTCTTTAGAAATGTTTAGGGTGAATATTAACAGAAGTAAAAAGTTACCTTGCAATAATTAGTTTTAAAACCTAATGTCAAAATATTGAGTGATTTACAGCTACTGATAAAACGACCTTCCAATTAATGTTATCTATAGAAGATATTCATGGTTTAAAAAATAATTAGCTAGGAGAACTTCATTGTACAAGAAGACAAGTTAACCATCTATTACCCATTTTCTTGTTTTTTCCACAAATCTAATAAAGTAATTTCAATGTGAGTCTTTTTGCTATAAAAGACATGTCTAACAGCATATATACTGATTTGGACTTTGGATTTTAATTAAAAATTGGACTTGATGTTTTTGAAAAGTGCTACAAAAGCTGAATGGTAACTTGCCAAATCATGTTGTGGTTTTTCTCTAGTAGAACCACACTTTAAAAGTCCTAACAAACTTAAGTATATACCAGGCAAATTCCTGCTACAAATAAGTATTTTCAGTAACATCTGTAGTTACTAAGTTATACTCAAAGCCAAAATACTTAAAAACATAATGTATTTGTTACATTTTTATAATCTCTATAGTAAATCCATGTTGCTGTTTTATTGTGTTCAAAAGTTATATGCCAAACTTTCAGTTGCCTTTTTTGTAATAATAGAGTAAGATTGAGTTATGCTTTCATTGGATACAAGTTAAGTATTGATAGAATTAAGTGAAGTTTCACTTTGTTTAAGTCTGAGTGTTCTTAAGTTAGGTTTCATAACTTTGGTATTCTTTTGAGGTTAAGTTTTGTTATTTCCTTCTGTCATAATTAATTTCTACCAGGTTTGAATATTGTTTAATTTAAATTGTCTCACGTTTTGTTAAAAGGCACTTGTCTAAATTGCAAAGTATAGTTATTTTCCTAGAGAGATGAAGATGACTACAACTGAAACAGCTGTGATGGAACACTGATAAACACCTGCTGGTAGAGAGAAGAAGATAGAGTCTGTTGCATCCTTCATTTCATCGAAGGTTTCATTTATTTGCTACGATCTCTGCTGTTTTTGTTTTCTATAGGTAACATAAAAGAATGATCACTGTTATTTACTAGGAAATTTAGAAGTTTGTTACCTTATTTAATTTTTGGTCATTAAGACATGAATGTTCTAAAAATATTATCTTGATTTTCTCAGACACTTACTGCTGACATATATTGAGAGACTGCCAGCTATTCACAACCCTTCAGAAGTAAACATGAGCGCCGTTTATTTCTATCTTTAGCACACTTATGTAGGGTTTTACAGGGTCTGTGGGCTAAGCAAGTTACTATTGGCTAACACACAGGTTTACATTTTTTCTCATATACACAAGGATATTGTTTTGCTTTACTCTCTCTTCTGCAGGAAGGTTTCAAGGACTTTAGCCTTTAATATCACGACTTATTTCAAAGACTGGTTTGTGCAGACAGGCCTTTACTAATATATAAAATATAGCAACAATTTCCCCTTTTTCTTTTTGCACAAACCAGGCTTTGGATGTGACTCATTCTATACTTTTATGAAGACAACTTAACGTACAACTTAAAACTGTCATCCCAATTAACACTATAAGTAAAATCAGTCCCCCTCCTAACACAAGAGACCTCAACCACCCAGTGATACCCCAGCTGGTGAACCAACTTCCAATGGGGTCACTATCTTCTTTCAGGGCATGTAACCCATCCTGTAGCTGTTGTAGTTGCTTATGGATGGAAACTGAATGATCAGTAAGATTCAAGCAGCACATGCCTTCAAACTCCTCACCACCATGTCCTTGTGCTAAGAGCAAAAAGTCAATTGCAGCTGGATTTTATAATACTGCATGACATACACTACTCACATAGGCTGAAAGTTCACTTAACATTGTGGATGTTAAGTTCAATTCTTTCTTAGTCTAACAAGCCAGCCTTTTTAGAGTTGCTAAGCCTTCATTCAGGCTTCACTTTGACTGATGTTTTTTATTTTATCAACTACATTCAGCAATTGGTGTAAGCTTGGATGGAAACAAAGTAAGTTTCCCAAGATAACAGGGTCTTCTATGTAGATTAGCAGGAATCCCATTCCACGCTCTATCTCCACAGATTAGGAATAAGGAACTAAGAAATCGCTTTGGTAATTGTCCTGTAAGGTTGCACCGTGAATAAAGGCTTTACTTTCAATGGTAGTTGATGATTAGAACTTCTGTAATGGAGGGACAGTGCAGCAAATCATCGTGTAGACAGACATGAGATCCTGTCTACCTCAGGCAAATACTGGGACTGGTAGACCTTTATGAACCAGGGTTCACAAAAGGTCCACTCTCCAGCATGCAGTAGTAAACAACAGACTGTCAAACTTCTGTCATGTCTAGAAAAAGTCCTGTAAGCAGATCTAGTCCTACCAAAAAAAAAAAAAAACAAACCCAAAAACGAAAAAAACAAAACAAAAAAACCAACCAACCAACAACAACAACAACAAAAAACCGAAAAACCAAAACGAAAGAAATCCTCACCAAACTGCAAAATGAAGTTTCCTCAGGCTGAGTGACTGGTCTCTGCCAATCTCCTGATATAGGATTGAAGATGTCAGTGCATATCCCTTGGATATAACACTGGCTAAGGCAATGATAGTCCCTCATCCAGTGGGCGACACTGAGGCCTTTGTGTCTTCTGTGCTTCTTTCATTTATTAAAAAGGAATAAATGCCATCAACACTTCTAACAAGTGCCTAAAATGTAAAATACTGATGATTCAATAGCCCTATATGGTGGAGAGCTTTGCAAGCAAAAAAGATTCAGCAATACATGATTTCATCATACCAGGACTGCCACGGCGGTGGAGGTTGTGCCGTGACTCCCTGAAGAAACTGTCCTGAAAAGGATTGCCCAGGAGCACAGACACATCCTCGGCTCGGCTCGGCTCATGATTTCAGCCCAGTTCAGCCCAGGCAGCGTGCAGGTGACACGGAAGAAGGGACTAGAGCGCTGTGTGGCGTCTCGCTGAGAACTAACCTTTATTAAGGCAAAGCCCTTGGCGAAGGGAGCTGGTGACAGTGGCTCTCTCGAACAGGGGAAAACTTGGGGTATTTATAGGGGAGGAGAGGGGATGGGGGAAACTGGGATACAGGTATCAGGGTGGGGAGAACACCAATGGAGTTTAACAGTTTAACATAACTAACTCAAAGATTTCTGGGAGTGTTACTTTTCTCTCTCTTACAGAAAAGTATCTTGCCTCCAAGGTAGGGCCAGGATCTCTGAATCAGCTGACTCCCCAGCCCCCACAAGGACCTTTTCAGAGCCAAAAATCTGTAGTCAGAAAGTATTGCAAAAACAGGTAAATTCCTTATTCTGTACTATTGCCAAAAGTGGAGAGTTAACTTGCTCTAAAGGACACAATAAGTTTTCCAGTATTAAAGCAAATAAGTGCACCCCAAAGAAGAATGGGACGATTACATGTATAATCTCTTCAGATTGTTTGCAGTGCTCAAAATACTTGCATACCAAATAACCTGTAGATTAGGAATGAATAGGCAATACCCTTGTTCACAAAATCTCCGTTGTTTTAGTCACTTAGCATGAGATACCACAGTCTTCCTTTTTGACTAGAGCATTGCAGTGAGAGTGTTGCCCTTTAGTGAAAAGGGAATGTCTTCAGCTATTGGCTTTTTCTTCTTTCTTACACTTTCAAAAAAGAAGATTAAAAAACATAGGTGTTTTTTTAATTCTACCACAGATGTTGGAGCAGGGATGAGAACTCCCATAAAAGGCCAGAGCAGGCAAATTATTGGAAGTATTACAGGACCACAGAATCCAGCTCAGAACTAAAGGCTTGCATAGGCATGCCATGCTTTACGTTGGCAAAACCAATGAAGAGCATTGCAGGAGCCTCATACAAGTGAGCTGAACAGACACTGCAAAGTTAAAGCCTTAGCAGGCACAGGTTGCAGCAGGGGAGGTTTAAATTGACTATTAAGAAGAATTTCTTCACAGCAGGAGCTGTCAAGCATTGGAACAGGCTGCTCAAAGAAGTGGTTGAATCACCAGCCCTGGAGGCATTTATAAGTTGTGAGGATGTGGCACTCAAAGACACAGTTGAGTGGTGAACTGGGCAGTGTTGGGTTAACAGTTGGACTTAATGAAATGAGAAGCTTTTTCCAACCTGAATGAATCTACATGATCCACTCAAGAACTACTCAAAAAGAAGAACTACCACGTTCTTGATGGTGATGAGACAAGAAAATATGGAAAAAACCAACATACCCTAGGGAAAAGAAAAAAGCTACAGAGTTCCAGCATGCTTCTACAGCATCAAGTGTTATTTTTTATAGCTAAATAATAATCATAACAAAACAGATGCAAGAGTGGTAACATAGAGGAAATACTTATGTAATATGAAAAGGTTGCTTGGTGAGATTAATGCCAAAAGGACACCACATAAATCATCGTCAAAGTAGCTTGGCCCTATGTTCCAAATAATTTTTAAAAAGCCATCTATTTTTAAAAAGGTTAAAGCAATTTTTATTCCTCTATAGCTTGCATGAAGATGATGTTTCTATATTTTATTTTTCCTCTACACAATGCATGTTCAACAGCAAGGAGAGACAGGGAATTAGTATCTGCTGCTAAGATAATTATCTAGTTCCATGAGGAAAGTCAGATTAATTGGGATTTTATGTAGTATTTCTACACTAGCAGTAAGAATCAGTCCTTTGTAGAAACGGGCATAAGAAATTTTATGGAGTATAAGAATACGAAAACTTGACACATTCAACTGTACAAAAGGTACACGAGCACTAAATGAGGCAACTGTATCCATACAAAAGCCAAAATTTACAAATGACTCATACTACTGAAATGTACAGTTGCTGTGGTACTTTCTCATTAAGACTTTATATTCCAATAAAGAAACAAAACCAAGAGCAGTAATTATTTTCTAGTGCCTACTGCCTAAATTTAAAAGCCATAGTCCAGAACACAAATCAAAAATAACTACCTGACTTCCAATATCCCAGAGGAGACATGTTCAACAAGGATTAAAAAATTCCCTCCATTTTGAAATTGTGAAGACACAGTACCTAGTAAAACATTGGCTGGTATTGATCTCTTAGATTACAACAAACAGCCCCAAAGTATTTTACAGAACCTAGATCCAAATTTGAGGTGGTTCTAAGCAGTGTAGCTTAACTGACACACAGACCAATAGCAAAAACACGTTGCTAATGTTCCTAACATGGATTTTTTTTTTATTATTTTTTATTAGTTGGACTACTTTAATTTCAGAATATTACACTGGCCAGTGCATTAAGCAAAGGCTTTGTGATTTTGATTCTTTGACCAGTGTTCATTAGGGTTAATATAAAGTCCTTGGAAATGCCCCTTATTTGCTTTCATTTAATCAGCTGACTGCTGCATACGACAAGGAACCTACAGATGCTACAAAACACAAGATCAGTATAGAAGCAGAGACAAATAGGTACAGGGGAGTCAGAGACCACTGCCCCTAAATAAGCACATTCTTTAAAGGAATGTGGCTCTCATATATGACTCATAGTTTTGCTACATTAGATTCCTACATTGCTTTAGAGAACAAATTTTTAAAGAGTTCACAAAAGGAAAAAACTTCTAAAGACAAGGAAGTGGGATGCAGTTTGTTACAGAAAACAAAAAGTCTGTAATGATAACAGAAAAGAGGACAACAAAAGAAAGTAGAAGAACTTCCCACCTGTCAGAAGATTTTTCTAGCTGTCAAATTAAAGTTCTGGAGTATAAGAGGAACAGAAAATTAGAAGTTTAAATAATGTCATCATTATCATATCTGAAACAAAATAATCCAGGGCCAGAAAATTCATGCACTATGTTAAGGACAACTGAGTTTTAAACTCATTCTGCAGAAATAGCCTAGAATTAAACAATTCAGTTTGTATTTGCAGTCTGTGTTTAGATGGTCTAACTCAAGTTTTGTTGTATATCCTAAGGATCAGTGTTTCATTCAAATATTGTAGAATTAAGGAGCAGCTTCCTTTACCTATCAGCTGCTAAAAGCCTTGAAGCAGCTGCAAAATTGTTTTTATCTTTGTATATTTGAATGTCTGACCTCTAAAGACAACTCTCAAATACTTCAATGCTTTCATTAGGAAATACCATCATAAACTATCCAAGATATGAATGCTGGGTTTTATTTATTTTTTTTTAAACACAAAATTATACACAGAATAGATAAAAAGATACTATTTTCACGTAGCATCGATCTGCTTTCTTCAAACTGTTTTAGACCAAAGCTGCCCATATGCTGATTTCACTGTTACTTTCTTGAGGAAGAAAAGTCAAATAGAGTCTGTCCAACTGGCCTAACAAGAAGAATACAGACATTTTAGACCATTTTGATGTATTGAACATGAACCAAATCTAACTGATTAGATAAACGCCAAGAATTCATATGATGTCCTATTTAGAACTTTCTCTGGTACATATTCAAGAAGTTCAGTGAAGTTTCATCTGGGAGTATGAGGAGCTAAAGACAAACCTTGGTTTTCAAACTGCTATGTTGTGGAGGCCGAAGAACTGGCCAACGCCGAGAGCCTGGCTCTCCCTTGGAAGGATTCTCCCTAGGCAAGGCACTTTTCTCTCAGAGAGAGAAAAGTGTCACTCCCAGGGGTCTTTGAGTTAGTTATGTTAAACTCTTGTACCCCATTGGTGTTTTCCCCTGTCACTCCACCCCGATACATGTATCCCAGTTTCCCCCTCCCCTCTCCTTCCCTATAAATACCCCGGTTTTTCCCCTGTTCCGGGAGCTGCTGTCAGTGGCTCCCTTCACTGAGGGCCCTGCTATAATAAAGACTGTTTCTCAGTGGAATGCCATACAGCTCTCTAGTCTCCCTCTCTGTGTCGCCTGCACGCTGCCGCTGAGCTGAGATCAGTCGCCGGGCAGAGGACGTGCCTGTGCCCCTGGGCAGTCCTTTACAGGACGGCTTCTTCAGGGTAGTCATGGCACCCCTGCCATCGACAGTGCCATGGCACTGTTTCTTTTTCTAGACTATTTACAAGACTGCTAGATAAGGAATAATCATCTTCTCCAAAGAGGTTTTGATTTTTTACTCATGTAAGAGGTGTCTCTGTGCAGTTTCATAGGGAACTGAACAAGCAGGAGACAGACATTTTACATTTGGTCTTGTTAGTAAAATGAAGCTTGGAGAAGGATGTGAACTGTCTGTCATGCACGTGCCCATCATGTATACACGTGCTATTGCAAGTACAAAGTCGGAGCAAAGCATTTCTTCAAAAAATGCAAATATGTTTTTTATTTCTTTCATGTATTTGTGTCAACAAAAAAACATTCATAACTACTTCCTTCCACTTCAAACCAGTTTCAGTGCTAAATACAGGTAGTATCCATCCTTTTAGAAGGCACCATACAAGAGCTTCAGAAATGCAACATTTTTATCTCCATCCTTTTAGCGATTAGAGACTTTCAGCCTTTTTTTTATAGCTGTCTAGGATGCTGGTCAAGTTTGACAACAGATCTTCAGACATGAATTCTTCATAGTCTCTGTGAATTTTCACATTCTGTTCATCAAGGTATTTCTAGAAAAGAGGTACAGAAAACTTAATTAGCTCTATCATGTATTATCATGTATTTATTAGCTCTATCAGTATTGTACTGATTCTGCTAAAGCATTTTAAGCAGTCGTTGCAGAGGTTAACTGATGTCAGTTAAACACTTTCCATGGACTCAGTGCAGCAGCTAAATAACTGATACTTCCTTAGAAAGAATAAGTTCTAATTTCCAAGTGTTTAACTGCAAATGTCTCTAGAGAGATTTAATTCTGGATATCAAATTTTAGCTTACCACTATAGAAGCTATATGAGTAGCAACTGTTTCTATAAGACGATTCAAGTTAGCACCTATTTTTCTCTTCTCTTCTGTTGTTGTTTGCAGAACAACTTGATATCTAAAAGAGAAAGATACTCAGAAGGTCGTGTCCTAAATTAAAGAATTCCCAACATTTAAAACAATCACTTCAAGTCTGATTTATCATCATATTTAGCCATACTTTTTTCTATTAGTATTAATTTGAACCAAGTTAGAATATATTAATACTCAATTAAAAAAAAAAAAAAAAAAAGCCTGTATTTTGCTAACTGATAAGAAACAATGTACCTTAAAGTCCGAATACTCTTTCCAGACTTTGAGGTATAAAGTGTAAGTTTGAGAACTAATTTCTTTGCTACAACCA
>NW_015379396.1:30591-31861 GCF_001522545.3 Parus major | reverse complement strand
GGGAACAGGAATGGGAACTGGAGAGGGAATGGGAGAGGGGAAATGGAAATGGAAATGGGAAGGAGAGAAGGGAACGGTAACAGGAATGGGAGAAGGGAACGGGGATCCCGGGGATGGGACAGAGCCCGCGAGGGGCTCTTCCTGAGGATGGAACCGGGGCCGTGAGAGGCGATCCCGGAGCCGGGACGGGCACCGTCAGGAGCCGTTCCCGGGGCCGGGACCGGGTGCGGGAGTGCCCCGCGGCGCTCACCCTGCAGCACGGCGGGGATGCAGGCGGCCTGCACGGGCGTGGGCCGGACGAGCCCGACCTGCCGCGCCTGCTCCGCCAGCCACGGCGCCAGCCCGAGCGCCCGGAACTCCGCCATGGCCGCTCCCCTCCGCGTGCGCGCCGCGCGCCCCGATGGCGTCACCGCCGCTCCGCCCGCTCATTGGCTGGCTCTCTCTAACCCCGCCCACACCCGGCACCTAGCGTCGCTTTGATGACGTTTCCTCCTCCTCTCGTTGCTATTGGCGGTTTCCATGGGGACGGCGGCTCCCGGCAGCCCCCGCGGCGCGGGCGCTTCCGGGGACGTGTCTGAGGGCGATGGCGGCCGGGACGGGAGCGGCGCCGCCCGGGGAGGCGGACGAGCTCTTCGACCTCCGCAACAACTTCTACATCGGCGCTTACCAGGCCGCCATCAACGAGGCGCAGCGGGCCAAGGTCGGGCACGGCGGGCGGCGCTGCCCGGGAGGGTTTGTGAGGGGCGGGTTTGTGAGGGGCCGGTCCCGGCTGTGAGGGGCGGGTTTGTGAGGGGCCGGTCCCGGGTGTGAGGGGTCAGTCCTGGGTGTGAGGGGCCGGTCCCGGGTGTGGGCAGAGCCCTGAGAGATTTTTCTTTGTCTCTCTCCCCGCAGCCGAGCAGCCCCGAGAAGGAGCTGGAACGGGACGTGTTCCTGTTCCGAGCCTACATCGCCCAGGTGAGGCCGGGCTGGGGGAACTCCGGGAATCCTGGAATTGTTTGGGCTGGAAGGACCTGAAAGGGCGCCCAGAGCCATGGCAGGGACACTCCCGCTGTCCCCTGGCCCTGTCCTGCCTGGCCCTGGGCACTCCCGGGGATCCTGGGGCAGCCACGGCTGCCCTGGGAATTCCATTCCCACCCTCCCAGCCAGGAATTCCTTCCCAAATTCCCCTTTTCCGGGTTAAACCCATTCCCTGTGTCCTGGGATCCCATCCTGAATCCCTCTCCAGCTCTCCTGGAGCTCTGAGGTTTCCCTGGAGCTTCTCCCACTTTCC
>NW_015379396.1:26143-27653 GCF_001522545.3 Parus major | reverse complement strand
TTTCCCTTTTCCATCTCCTTTCCCTTTCCCTTCTCCAGGAATCAATCCAAGCCTCTCCTGGAAAACTCAAGTGGGGGGAAAAACCCCCCCAAATTTTTATTTTTGTGCTGAAATCCCTTTTCCTTTGTGATTTTTCCCACTTTTCCTGCAGGAAGGAGCTGAAGAAAATGCAGGAGCAGGACGAGGACGCCACCCTGACCCAGCTGGCCACAGCCTGGGTGAACCTGGCCATGGTGGGTCCCAAAACATTCCCAAAACATTCCCAAAACATTCCCAGAGTATCCCAGAGGACACAGAATGTCCTTGGAGGCCTTTGGGAATGAGGCAAAGGCGCTCGGTTTGGGAGTGCAGGTGACGAGGGGGTGGAAATAAACTCCCCAAATTCCATGGAATTTACACCATGTGGGTGGGAATCAGGAATTCCCAGCATGGGAATGAGCCCTGACTGGGATCCCTGACTGGGAATGAGCCCTGACTGGGATCCCTGACTGGGAATGAGCCCTGACTGGGATCCCTGACTGGGAATGAGCCCTGACTGGGATCCCTGACTGGAATCCCCCAGGAATATTCTCATGGCTGGAATCCCTGTCTGGAATCCCTGGGAATATTCCCATGGATACAATCCCTGTCTGGAATCCCTGGGAATCCCCCATGGACTCAATCCCCAGGGATCCCCCATGAACACAATCCCGAGGGATATTCCATGGACACAATCCCCAGGGATCCCCCAGGAACACAATCCTTGTCTGGAATCCCCCAGGAACACAATCCCTGTCTGGAATCCCCAGGGATCCCCAGGGATCCCCATGAACACAATCCCTGTCTGGAATCCCCCATGAACACAATCCCCAGGGATCCCCAGGGATCCCCATGAACACAGTCATGCCCGGTGTGTTTGCAGGGCGGGGAGAAGCTGCAGGAGGCTCTGGAATCCCCCATGAACACAATCCCCAGGGATCCCCAGGAATCCCCCATGAACACAATCCCTGTCTGGAATCCCCAGGGATCCCCAGGAATCCCCCATGGACACAATCCCCAGGGATCCCCAGGGATCCCCCATGAACACAATCCCCAGGGATCCCCAGGAATCCCCATGAACACAATCCCCAGGGATCCCCAGGAATCCCCATGAACACAATCCCCAGGGATCCCCAGGGATCCCCATGAACACAATCCCCAGGAATCCCCAGGGATCCCCCATGGACACAATCCCCAGGGATCCCCATGGACACAATCCCCAGGGATCCCCCATGAACACAATCCCCAGGGATCCCCATGAACACAATCCCCAGGGATCCCCAGGAATCCCCAGGGATGCCCATGAACACAGTCGTGCCCGGTGTGTTTGCAGGGCGGGGAGAAGCTGCAGGAGGCGTTTTACACGTTCCAGGAGCTGGCGGAGCGCGCCTGCCCCACGCTGCTGCTGCTGTCGGGCCAGGCCGTGGCCGCCATGGCCCAGGGCCGCTGGGACGAGGCCGAGGGGCTGCTCCAGGAGGCTCTGGACAAGGTA
>NW_015379396.1:22659-23649 GCF_001522545.3 Parus major | reverse complement strand
GGGATCTCTGGGGTCACTGGGGTCATGGGGTCACTAGGGTCATTGGGATCACCGGGATCATGGGATCACTGGGATCATGGGGTCACCGGGATCATGGGGTCACTGGGGTCATGGGATCGCCGGGATCATGGGATCACCAGGATCAGATTGCTGGGATCACTGGGATTGTGGGGTCACCGGGATCTCTGGGGTCACTGGGATAACTGGGATCACCGGGATCATGGAATCGCCGGGATCTCTGGGGTCACTGGGATAACTGGGATCTCTGGGATTGCTTCACCGGGATCATGAGATCGCTGGGATCACCGGGATCGTGGG
Organism: Parus major; assembly: GCF_001522545.3. Lineage (NCBI taxonomy): Eukaryota > Metazoa > Chordata > Aves > Passeriformes > Paridae > Parus > Parus major. The sequence goes on along the minus strand of NW_015379396.1, from coordinate 23,331 downwards.
GTCACTGGGATCTCTGGGATAACTGGGATCTCTGGGATTGCTTCACCAGGATCATGGGATCTCTGGGATCAGATTGCTGGGATCACCGGGATCGTGGGGTCACTGGGATTGTGGGGTCACCAGGATCACCGGGATCTCTGGGATCACCGGGATCGTGGGATCACCGGGATCTCTGGGGTCACCGGGATCTCTGGGGTCACCGGGATCTCTGGGGTCACCGGGATAACTGGGATCACCGGGATCGTGGGGTCACCGGGATCGTGGGGTCACTGGGATCTCTGGGGTCACCGGGATAACTGGGATCACCGGGATCTCTGGGGTCACTGGGATCTCTGGGGTCACCGGGATCGTGGGGTCACTGGGATCTCTGGGATCACCGGGATCGTGGGGTCACTGGGGTCACTGGGATCTCTGGGGTCACCGGGATAACTGCGATCATCGGGATCATGGGATCACCAGGATCTTTTTTAAAGAAAAAAGAAAGTTTCTTTTGAGCTGTTTTATTTCTTATTTCAAATATTTAATTTTTAATTTTTATTTCAGTGGATCCTGCTGGTTTCAGGGAAAAAATCAGGAATTTATTGAGGGGAAAAAATTCATTTTGAGTTTTAAATTCAGCTCTTCCTGATTTTTAATTCAAATTTAAACCACCACTGGAAGGTTCTTTTGAGC
>NW_015379396.1:20177-21581 GCF_001522545.3 Parus major | reverse complement strand
ATTGTATTATTACATTATATTATGTTAATTAGATTGTATTTTATATAGAAAATAAGATTAGATTGTATTATTACATTATATTAATTAGATTATATTTTATATAGACAATAAGATTAGATTGTATTATATCTAATATAAAACAATATAATGTAAAGTAATGTAATTATTAGATACTGTATTAATTATCTTACATTACATTATATTATGCTAATTAGATTTTATTTTATACAGAATTTAAGATTAGATTGTATTATTACATTATATTATGTTAATTAGATTATATTTTATATAGAATATAAGATTATATTTTATTATTATATATAATATAATACAATATAATGTAATATAATTATTAGATATTGTATTAATTATCTTACATGATATTACGTTAATTAGATTATCTTTTATATAAGATTGGATTGTATTATATATAATGTAATTATAATATAGTTATAATATAATTATAATATAATTAGAATGTAATTATAATATAAGTATAATATAGTTATAATATAATTATAATCTAATAATGTATTTATAATATAGTTATAATAATATAATTATAATATAATAATATAATAATTACATTATATTATATTAATTAGATTATCTTTTATATAATATTAGATTGTATTATATACAATGTAATTATAATATAATTATAATATAATTAGAATGTAATTATAATATAATTATAATAATAATTCTATTAGATATTGTATTAATTATATTACATTATATTATATTAATTAGATTATATTTTATATAGGATTAGATTGTATTATATATAATGTAATGTAATATAATTAATATATTAGATTATATTATATTACTTTATTAAATTATTAAATTATATTATAATATCTAATTATCTATTGTATTATATTTAACACTTATATAATTTATTTTTAAAACAAATAAAGAGAATTTTTGATGGAGCCAGGGGGTGAAACCAAACCAAATTCAATTTCCAAACAAAATCCCAAGGGCACAGCTCCACTCATGGAGCTTTTCCAGCTCTTTTGGGAATTCCAAGCCTGGAATAAAAGCTCTGAGGTGCAGATTTTTTAATCCAGGTGGGAATTTTTGTGTTCAAACAGGAGAAAAAAAACAAATTTGGAGAAGAAAATTGGGAAGGGAAAAGTAGGAAAAAAAAATCAGGAAAACTGGAAAAGTGGGATTTGCTGCTGGAATTAATTCCTTGGGATTTATGAGCTGGCTAGGGGAGAGTTAATGAATGTCAGTTTTATTGGGGTTAATTAGGGGTTAATTAGGAGTTAATTTCCTGCCTTTCTTTCTGGCTGTGGTTGCAGGAGAACGACTTTGACCGCCTGGCCCTGCAGTACACACCCAGTGCCTGAGCCTTGGGAATGCTCCTGGAGCAGGGAAATTCCTTCTGGAGCA
>NW_015379396.1:10394-12482 GCF_001522545.3 Parus major | reverse complement strand
TCATTCCCTGTCTGGCTTTGAATGGTCAGAGGGGCTGTAGGTGAAGAAAATCCTGGGAATTTTCCTCCAGACGGGATTTTCCCCTCACCCCCTGCCCCACCTGGCTCTGGCAGTGCCGGATCCAGGCTGGAACAGCCCGGGCTGGATTCCCTCGGTGCCGCTCCCGGAGCAGGGGCTCAGCCCCGGGCGCCCACCCCGAGCTCCGGGAAGCTCCGGGAAGCTCCTGGCAGGTCCTGGCAGGTCCTGGCAGCTCCGAGGAGCCGTTCCCAGGGAAATGGGTCACTCCTGTAACTGCAGAAGGGCCAGGGGGGCTGAGGGGTTCCTGTGGCTCCATCTGCATGTGGCTGATGCTGATGAGATGCCGAGCAGGGCTCAGCTTTCCCCCGGCCGCGGGGAGGGACGGCTCCCACTCCAGGGATGCGTTTTTAAAAAGATTGGGAGCTTTGCCTTGCTGGAATTGCTGTGGGAAATGATGGGAATTGGGGTTTTTCTGGAAAACCCGACAGGTTTGGGTCTCTGGGAGATCTGGAAGGGCTCGGGATGGTTCAAGGGGAGAAAGAAAAGTTCTTTAACCCCGGGAACTTCTCCCCTGCTGGGGATTTTGGGGCATCCGTCCTCATCTGGAGGCTGGAGCTGCAGCAGAGGGGCTGCGGGTGATGGGAACGGTTTGGGTTGGATCAGAGTGGATTTTCCATCCGCTCTTCCTTTTCTCCTCGTCCTCCTCCGAGCAGATTTTTGTCCTTTCGCTGCCTCTTCGCAGAATCCTCGGTGCAAGCACAGCAAGGGCGTTGTGCTGGGCTGGGAAAGATCCCGGTCAGGGCAGGAAATGTGGATTAAAAGGTCGGGAAAGACCCTCCGAGTCGGCTGTGCTGGGGCAGGAACATCCCTGTGCCATTTATCCGTCCTTTCCCAGGCCTCATCCCAGCCCCTGCTCTTTGTCCCGCTCATTTTGGGGTGCAGGAGCTCCAGAAATGAAACCCAAATTCCAGGGAAGTGCTGGAATCCTTGGATTTCCCCCGTGGTGCCGTCCCTGTGTGGACTTGGATTAAAGAGCGGCAACCTGAGCACATCTGTGTTCATTAAAAACCCTGGAGGGCACCTGAGCCTGGAAAAGGAGTGGAAAAAAGCTCGGGAGAAGCTCCTGGAGCTCTGTCCTTCCCCTCGGGCAGGTAAATCCAGGAGCACACCTGGATTGGGGCACACCTGGAATTGCTGTGACCCCTCAAACCCCCCCTGGGCTGCTGGAAATCCCAAAAGTGAGCTGGAAGTGAGGGAAAATCCTCTGGCTGGAAAAGTTGGATTTGGGGGTGGCCAGGTGTCCCCTCTGTCCCCAAAACTTGGTTCTGCAGAGGGAAAAAATGTGAATTTTTGGCCCGGGCAGCATCCAGGTGCTCATCCCGCAGGTGTCCGGACATTCCGGAATCCTCTGCAGGGAAAAAGGCTGGAAAATGAGCTCAGGGAAGCAGGGCTGGAGGAGCAGAGCAGCCCCGGGAGGACGTGGGAGATGGAAACTGAGGATTCCCGGTGACATTTCAGAGCTTGGGGCAGATCTCCCCCCACCCTGCAGCGTTTCCAGGGTTTCATTTCCCACTCCCCGGCTCCGGGGGTGACTCGGGGGGGGCTCGGGAGGGACCCCCAGCTCGGTGTGGGAGCAGGACCCGCCTTTTCCTGCTGGGAACACAAACCCTGGCAGCTGCGGAGGGGAGAAAAGGAGCAACAAAAGGTTCTTTATTCCCCCGGAGCGGCGGGGGAGGCTCCGCTGGGTCAGCACCGTCCCCACGGCCTCTCCCGCCGCTCCTCTCCCCTCCAGGGACGCGAATCCAGCGCGGGGAGAGGGGAAAAAAAAGGAAAAAAAAAGAGAAAATATTGTTTTTATTGTTATTATTAGTGTTAGTATTACTGGTATTGTTAGTATTGTTAATATTAGTATTATTGGTATTGGCGTTGTTAGTATTATTGGTGTTATTAGTATTAGTATTATTTGTATTATCAGTATTAATAATATATATATTATTATGTTATTATAAGTATTTTGTATTATATTATTATAAATATTATATTATTATATTACAATAATATATTAATAAT
>NW_015379396.1:6332-8364 GCF_001522545.3 Parus major | reverse complement strand
GGGATGCGGGAGGGATGCGGGAGGGATGCGGGAAGGATGCGGGAAGGATGCGAGATGGAAGCGGCGAGAGCAGCGCCCGCCCCCGGCTGCGGGGTTGGCGATGGGGGGGAAGCGGTTCTGGCGTGGTTTATGGGGTGAGGGATGCGCCCCGCTTCTTTTCCCGGATTCCCGGGTGTGGAGCATCCCGAGGGATCGGGAGAGCCCCCCCTCCCTTCCCCCGCCGCCTTCCCGGCGCTGCAGCCCCGCAAGGTTGAGCGGTTTTTCCTTCCAGGTTATTCCCGGGTTGTTCCTCCGGCGCTGCATCCCTGAGGATGGAGCATCCTCCCCCTCCTCCCTCCCGGCTCCATTTCCCCCTGGATCCATTCCCTGCATCCCTTCAAGGCTGAGGGCTTTTTCTTCCCGGTTATTCCCAGGTTATTCCCAGGTTATTCCCAGGTTATTCCCAGGTTATTCCCAGGTTATTCCCAGATCGTTCCGTGCCTTTTCCCGGGGGCTGCATCCCGTAGGATCTGAGCATCCATTGCTCCATTTCCTCCTCCACCTTTCCATCCCTGCCCGCACAACGCCGGAGGTTTTTCCTTCCCGGTTATTCCCCGGTTTTTCCGTGGTTCCATGTCCTTTCCAGGGGGGGCTGCATCCCGTGGGATTTCAGCATTCCCGGAGCCCCCCTGCTCCTTTTCCCCCCTCGCGTTTCCATCCCCGCATCCCCTCAAGGTAGGGATGGTTTCTTCCCGGTTATTCCCAGGTTTTTGTGCCTTTCCCGGGGCTGCATCCCGGAGGATTTGGGCATCCCGGAGCAGCGGGAGAACCCCCCTGTTCCTTTTTCCCACCCCACATTTCCATCCCCGCAAGGCTGAGGGTTATTTCCTGGCGGTTATTCCCGGTTTTCCTGTGGATCCGTGCCTTTCCCGGGGCTGCATCCCGGAGGATTTGGGGCATCCCGGAGCACCGGGAGAGCTCCCCCCGCTCCCGTTCCCATCCCCGCATCCCCGCAAGGTCAGGGAATGTTTCTTCCCGTTCGTTCCCAGCCCGGGGGACACGGAGGGGACACAGGGGACACAGAGGGGACACAGAGGGGACACAGAGGGGACACAGAGGGGGCACTCAGGGGACACACAGGGGACACAGAGGGGACACTCAGGGGACACAGGGGACAGGAGAGGAGGCACAAGAGGGGACACACAGGAAGGAACACAGTGAGGACACACACAGGGGACACAGGGGACAGGAGAGGGGACACACAGGGGACACATTCCTGCGCTTTCCGGGACAAAACCCCTCCGTGGCTCGGAGCGATGGCGCGGGCCCGGCCCCGCATCCCCCGGAGCGTCCCCCGGCCGCTGTCCCCCGCTGCTGTCACCGCTGCTGTCACCGCTGCTGTCACCGCTGCTGTCACCACCCGGGTGGGGACAGGCCGAGCAGGAACTGCTCGGGCAGGAGGAGCTGCCTCCCTCCCTCCCTTCCTCCCTTCCTCCCTTCCTCCTCCTCCTCCTCCTCCGCTCCCCCTGCCCCGAGCTGCCGGCTCTGCCCCGAGCGCTGGAAGGGCAGAACCAGCGGGAATTTGGGGGATTTTGGGGCTCAGGGCACAGCGGGGACAGTTTTTTTGTCACCTCCCTGCGCCAGCCGGCCTTGAGGAGGCTGCGCCGAGCCTCATTCCCGGGCTGAGCTGGATCCTCATGGATCGGGCAGATCCCTGGGATCCCTGCCCTGAAACCTGAGCCCTCCGGGGCTGCTGAGGGGGCTGTGCCGCAGGAAATTCTGGGAATTTTGTTCCAGACTGGATTTCCCTCATTCCCGGTCTGGCTGTGAGGGGCCGAAGGGGCTGTGGCTGAGGAATCTGCTGGGAATTCGTTCCAGAGTGGGTTTCCTTCATTCCCAGTCTGGCTTTGAAGGGTCAGAGGGGCTGTAGGTGAAGAAAATTCTGGGAATTTTGTTCCAGAGTGGATTTCCCTCATTCCCTGTCTGGCTGTGAGGGGTTGAAGGAGTTGTAGGTGAAGAAAATGCTGGGAATTTTGTTCCAGATGGGATTTCC
>NW_015379396.1:3279-4427 GCF_001522545.3 Parus major | reverse complement strand
TATTAATAATATATATATTATTATGTTATTATAAGTATTTTGTATTATATTATTATAAATATTATATTATTATATTACAATAATATATTAATAATTATAAATAAATACTAATACTGATACTGATACTGATATGGATACTGAAACCCATACTAATACTAACACTAATAATATGAATACTACTAATACTACTAATACTAATAATACTAATAACACTAATAACACTAATAATACTAATAATACTAATAATACTAATAATACTAACACTAACACTAATACTAATACTAATACTAATACCAATACTAATACTAATACTTGTTTGGGATTGTTTGGGAGCCCTGGGGTGGGAGCAGTGACCGACCTGGGGACACTGGGGACAGAGGGGACAGAGGGGACAGAGGGGACACAGGGGACACAGGGGACACAGGGGACACAGGGGACACAGAGGAGAGGGGACACAGAGGACTCTGGGGAAAGGAGATGGGGGACAGAGAACAGAGAGGAGAAGGGACAGAGGAGACACGGGAGAGGGGACAGAGGGGACACAGAGGACACGGGGGACAGAGGGGACAGAGGGGACAGAGGGGACACAGAGGACACGGGGGACAGAGGACAGAGGGGACTCTGGGGAAAGGGGACACGGGACAGTGGACAGAGGGTAGGGGGGACACAGGGGACAGAGGGGATGGGGGACAGGGGACAGAGGGGACACGGGGGGCACAGGGGATAGGGAATGGGGGACACAGGGGCCAGAGGACAGCAGACAGAGGGGAGAGGGGACACGGGAGGGGGGACACAGGGGACAGAGGGGACAGAGTGAACACGGGAGGGGGGACACAGAGCCCCTCGCCCCCTCTCCCCCAGCCCTGGCACGCCCCGGGCAGGGTCGGGAGCCCGCGGGGGTGACCGGGGCTGTCCCCGCTCGTCCCCCGCTGCCCGCTGCCAGCTCCCGGGGACGCTCCGTGCCAGCCGCTCCTTTGTGTCCCTCGGGAACGAGCTGTGCCCGCGGGGGACAAAGCGGAGCCAGAACCCCCTCCCCGCTGCTCCGGCTGCTCCCGAGCTCCCGGGGCTGGATCCGGGCTGGATTCAGGGATCCCGGGGCCTGCGGGTGGATTTAGAGATCTCTGGCTGAGGATTTAGGGATACCTGGA
>NW_015379396.1:0-2016 GCF_001522545.3 Parus major | reverse complement strand
CCCCTGTGTCCCTTGTGTGTCCCCCGTGTGTCCCCTGTCCCCCCGTGTGTCACCCCATGTCCCCCCGTGTCCCCCGTGTGTCCCCTGTGTGTCCCCGTGTGTCTCCCCTGTGTCCCTTGTGTGTCCCCCGTGTGTCCCCTGTGTGTCCTGTGTGTCCCCGTGTGTCCCCTGTGTCCCCCGTGTCCCCCCGTGTCCCCCGGGCACTGCCGGCTCCCTCCCTCCTTCCTGGTCCTGCTCCAGAGCCAGCTCCCACCCCGGGATGGGATTTGGAGCTGGATGATCCCCGTGGTCCCTCTCACCCCAAACTCTTGTGGGGTTTGATCTGAGCTCAGATCCCAAATCCACCCTGGGATGGGGGAAGGGACCCCACAGATCCCTGTGGTCTCTCTCACCCCAAACCCTCGTGGGGTGAGCGGGGGTTTGAGCATCCCAAATCCACTCCAGGATGGGATTTGGAGCTGGATGATCTGCCCTGGGATAGGGGAAGGATTTGGAGCTGGATGATCCCTGTGGTTCCTCTCACCCCAAACCCTCGTGGGGTGAGCAGGGGTTTGAGGACCCCCTGAGCTGTCCCCGTGTCCCTGCCATTGACGCTCTCCGTGTCCAGAACTTTCTGTCTCCCCATTATCCGCTCCCCCTCCGAGCTTCCTCCTCTTTTTCCTGCCTTTCCCAGGCCTTGGCAGCGGCTCCCGGCGTGGGACGTGCCAGGGCTGGGAAATCCAGAGCTTTTGGGATTGGAGCCCCTGGAAAAGGGGCCAGAGGGGCCAAACTCCGGGGCAGCCACGGCGAGGGGACAGCTGGGGCCTTAATTTAGGATCTGAAAATGCTGACCCGGGGCAGGCAGGGTCCAGTTACCTCCCAGGAGTTTTGTTTTCACCTCCAGCTCGCCTGGAGCTGCCGGGGAGGTTCTGAGGGGAGGGATTTGGGAATTATCGGTGCTTTGGCTCCCCCAAACCTTTCCCTGTGCCCTTCCCTGCCTTGGGGACACATCCCGGGGCTCCGGAGGGGTCCTGGCGCTGATGGGAATCAGGGATGGGGTCTGGAATTGCTCAGATGACACCGAGGGGCAGGAAAAGCTCCCTGCTGGAGCCCCTGGGAGCACATGGGGAAGGGCAGCACCCCCTGCTCCCTTTATTCCCAAAAAAATGAGGTTGGGCCTTGCTGGATCCCCTTTATTCCCCAAAAACCTGGGGCTGGGCCTTGCTGGGTCAGTTTATTCCCCAAAAAAAATGAGATTGGGCCTTGCTGGATCCCCTTTATTCCCCAAAAAAAGAGGCTGTGTTAGGCTGGTCCCCTTTATTCCCAAAAAAATTAGGTTATGCTGTGCTGGGTCAGTTTATTCCCCCCAAAAAACGAGGCTGTGCCTTGCTGGATCCCTTTTATTCCCCCCAAAAAATGAGGCTGTGCCTTGCTGGGTGAGTTTATTCCCAAAAAAAACGAGGCTGTGTTATATTGGTCCCCTTTATTCCCAAAAATCCAGGGCTGTGCCTTGCTGGATCCCTTTTATTCCCAAAAAACCCAAGGCTGCTCCATGTTTCCCCGCGATTCCCAGTTTGTCCCTGCCAGGGCTGGGAGCTGGGATGAGGAATTTTGTTGGGATTAAGCCCAGGCAGAGCTGCCCGTCCCCCCTGCCCTGATTTTGGGGGAGGGATGGAATTCCCAGCGGGATTTGGGCTGGGGATGTGGGGAGCTGGTGGCACCTGGTGGCAGTGCCAGCGTGCCCAGGGCTCTGCCAAGCCTCTCCCTGCCCATCCAGAGGCTTTTTCCCGGCATCTGGCGGCTCCATCCACCCTGGATAATTTTATTCCAGCTTCTCCTCCGGCCTTTTCCCGCTTTTATTTGATTTTCTATATAATTTATTTGATGAGTTCTTGGCTCCACGCCGCGAGCAGGGTGGGGGAGGCACCTCTGAGCTCTGCTCCCAGCAGGAATTCAATTCCAATCCCAATTTCTCCTCACTTCCAGTCACCCCAGTCTCCCGATTCCTGCTTCCCCAGCCTCATTCCCGCTGGAAAA
>NW_015379395.1:29021-30547 GCF_001522545.3 Parus major | reverse complement strand
CCAAATCTGCCCAAATCTTCATCAATTCAGCCCCAAATCCACCCCAAATCTGCCCTTTTGTCCCCAAAATGAAACAGCACAATGTGACCCCCCCTGCTCTTTTTGGGGTCCCAAATTTGCCCGAGGGGAAAAGTCACAATATTTCCTCCCTGCTCTCCTTTTGGGGTTCCCACTCCTTTTTAGGGGTCCCAAATCTGCTCCAAAATCGGCCTTTTTGTCCCCAAAATGAAACAGCCCAACGTGTCCCCCCCTCTTTTGTTTTGGGGAGTCCCAAATCTGCTCTGAATCTGCCCCAAATTTGCACTGAATCACCATTTTTGTCCCCAAATTGGAACTGTCCCCCCCTATTTTGGGCTCCCCCCAATTTTTTGGGGTCTCCCCCATTTTTAGGGATCATTGAAGGGTGACACCAACACCCCAAATTCCACATTTTTACCCAAATCTGCCCCAAATCTGCCTTTTTTTTCCCCAAAAATGGGGCAGTTTGGGACTCCCTACACCCTTTTTTTTGGGGTGTCCCCTTTTTTGGGGGAAGTTCCCCTTTTTTGGGGAAGTTCCCCTTTTTTTGGGGGGAAATTCCCCCTTTTTGGGGAGTTTTGGGGGTGTGGGGGAGAGGAATTTCTTTCTATTGAAATTTGAAAAATACAAAAATCCCAGGAATTAACCCCAAAGCGTGGAGGAATTTTGGGATGGGAGGGATTGGGGGGACAACCCTGAACCCCCCCCAAGTGCTGAGTGAGAATGGGGGAAAAAACAAAGAAAATGGGAAAAAATCCATCCCTGATTGGTTTGGGGGGAAAATGGGAATTTTTGGGGGGGAAAACTGGGAATTTTTGGGAGGAAAACGGGAATTTTGGGGGGAAATTCCTATTTGTGTTTTTTTTATATTATTTTAATAATTATAAAAGAGAGAAAAACGAGGGGAAAATCATGGAAAATCCAAGGAGGAATCTGATGAGGAAAATGAGGAATTCTGGAATATTCCAAAGCTCCAAAATCCCAGCGTGTCCCAGCAAAAAATGAGATTTTTTTGCCCTTTTTAATGATACAAAACAGGAAAAAAAACCCATGGAAAACACAAGAAAAAAGAAGAATTAATGTGGGAAAGTGAGGAATTCTGGAATATTCCATTTTTCCAATGTTTCCTGCACCTGGAATCCCCAATTCCAACGGGAATTTTGCCTTTTTGCCTCTGTTTTTAATGGATATAAAGTAAGAAAATCATGGAAAACACGAGGAGAAGGAGAATTTAACAGAGAAAAATGAGGAATTCTGGAATATTCCATTATTCCAGGGCTTCCCACACCTCCAATTCCCAAATCTCAGCGCGCTGCACCAACGGGATTCTCACCATTTTTAATGGATATTAAATAAAATAGGGAAAAAAACGTGGAAAAACACAAGGAAAAGGAGAATTTGACAGAGAAAAATGAGGAATTCTGGAATATTCCACACCCCCAATTCCAACTGGGCTGCACCAATGGGATATTCTGCATTTTTATCACCGTTTTTAATGGATAGAAAAG
>NW_015379395.1:25495-26622 GCF_001522545.3 Parus major | reverse complement strand
TGGGATTTTTGCCTTTTCATCGCCGTTTTTAATGGATACAAAATCAAAACCAGGAGGAAAAACCCATGGAAAACACAAGGAGAACCCATCAGGAACCCCAAAAAGCTCCAAATCCCAGAATATCCCACATTTCCAACCCTCCCCAAATCCATCAGCGGGCTCCGCTCGGGCACCTCCGCGGTGAAACAAAAAATCAGAAAAAAAACCCAACAACAACAAAAAAACTCCGGGAAAAACCCGGGAAAACAACAACAAAAAACAACCGGAGCTGGATCCCTCAGGGAGCCGTGTGGAGCATCAAGTTCCTGAGGAGTTTCTGGCGGCCCAGCTCGTAATCCTCCTCGTCCACGTTGACCAGCAGCTTGATGGCCTCGTGGCCCACGGCCTGTTTGAGCGAGTCCGTGATGAAGACGCCCTTGAGGGCCTCCAGGAGGGAGCCGTTGATGTAATCCCGCCAGAAGGCGTCGAGGTAGGTGAGCTCCGAGAATTTGATGTCGCAGATGATGGAGCCCAAATCCCGGGATTTCAGGATGGTGTTGGCCTGGTTGAAGCGCTCGAATTGGCGCTCCAGCGGGTCCTGCTTGTTGGAGAAGACGTTGCCGTGCAGGGCGGAGTCGTGCTGGCAGTACTCGGCGCGCACGCGCAGGCGGATGTCTGCCCGCGGGGAAATCCGGGCTTTAGGGAGTTGGAATTCCCCAAATTCCAGGAGGTTGTGGGATTTTGAGGGTCTCGACTGATCCCGGGATTCCCCCGATCGCAACTCCCCAGCAGTGAGGCAGAGATAACTCCAATCCCTGCTTCCCCTCGATCCCAGGGATCCCCCGATCCCAAGGATCCCCCAATCCCAGGGATCCCCCAATCCCTGGATCTCCCCAAATCCCAGTTCTCACTCCAATCCCTGGATCCCCTCGATCCCAAGGATCCCCCGATCCCAAGGGTCCCCCAATCCCAAGGATCCCCCAATCCCAGGGATCCCCCAATCCCTGGATCTCCCCAAATCCCAGTTCTCACTCCAATCCCTGGTTCCCCCCAAATCCCAGTTCTCACTCCAATCCCTGGTTCCCCTCGATCCCAGGGATCCCCCAATCCCAAGGATCCCCCAATCCCACACCCTCCCCAATCCCTGG
>NW_015379395.1:21026-21729 GCF_001522545.3 Parus major | reverse complement strand
GGCACCAGAAATGGGAATGGAACTGGGAATGGCACCGGGAACGGCACCGGGAATGGTGCTGGGAACGCACTGGGAATGGCACCAGAAAAATTCCATGGAGCCTCCAAACCCAGGGATCATCCCAGGATTGTCTTGGCAGCTGCACTTGGGGTGTCACCACAGCCCCACCCCTAAACCCCATCCCAATCCCAACCCTGATCCCAACCCCTATCCCAACCCTGATCCCATCCTGATCCCAACCCCGATCCCACCCCAAAGCAATGCAACCCTGATCAAACCCTGATCCCATCCTGATCCCAACCCCGATCCCAACCCCGATCCCAACCCTGATCCCAACCCCGATCCCATCCTGATCCCAACCCCGATCCCATCCCGATCCCAACCCCGATCCCATCCCAAAGCAATGCAACCCTGATCAAACCCTGATCCCATCCTGATCCCAACCTCAATCCAACCCCAATCCCATCTCAAAGCAATGCAACGCTGATCCCATCCTGATCCCATCCCGATCCCAACCCTGATCCCGTCCTGATCCCGTCCCAATCCCAACCCTGATCCCAACCCTGATCCCAACCCTGATGCCAACCCTGATGCCAACCCCGATCCCATCCTGATCCCAACCCTGATCCCGTCCCAATCCCGATCCCTGTCTGGGGCTCCTGCCCCGCTCAGGGGTCTCTCACCAGCCCAGGCCCCTCCAGGG
>NW_015379395.1:16399-17970 GCF_001522545.3 Parus major | reverse complement strand
ACCCCAATCCCAAGGATCTTCCACTGAGATCCCAACCCCAATCCCAGGGTTTTTCCATAAGGATCCCAATCCCTGGGATTCTCCATGGGGATCCATCCCTGTTCCTGCTCCCAGCCCTGGCCTTTCCCTGGATACGGTCTCCAAAACAAAGGGAAACATCGGGATCACAGCAGGAATCCCCCACCCATCCCCAAATCCCAGCAGGAAATTCCCAATAAATCCCTGGAAAAAACCAACCTGGCTCCAGGGGGGGAAAATGGGAATGGGAAGCACCTGGAGCTGTGATCCCGCTTTTTAAAGGGAGTTTTCCTTCAAATGTCTCCTTTCCTCCAAATCTGGGTGTTGAATTGAACAAAAATAGGGAAAAATCCTTGGATTCTTTCCCTGGAATGATCCTGGATTGTTTTCTTCCCATACAAGTCAGAAAAAAAGCAGGAATTTGGTGTCGTGCTCCATGAAAATCCAAAGAAATCCAGGAAAATTGAGGTTTTATGGAAGTGCTGACCCCTGGGAAAGGGGAATTTTGGGATTAAATATCCCCAAAACATCCTCAAAACTTGTTAAATTCACTTCCAAACATGCAGAGATCCCGAGATTCTCACAGCTCCCGGAATCCGCAGGGATGGGAGACAGAAATCCCAAAAATTCATGGATTTTCCTCAGAAGGGAGAAGGAAAATCTCCCAGAGAAAAACAAGGATCCCTCGGAAAATCCCCCCCACCCCACTCCGGAGGTTTTCCCTGGGAAGAGAATTCCGAGAGCATTCAAATAATTTCGGGATAAACGGGAAAAACGAGTTCCTGGAGCTTCCCAGGGCTCAGCCCCCATGGGATCCCTGCGGATATTTTGGAATTTTTCCCACTAAGTTCAGGCCAAAACCGTCAGAATTCCCAATTATCCCAGAAAATCCTGGCCTGGGTGGGGAGAAAAGTCCCAAATCCCAATTTTTGGGCAAATTTTCCAGGGGGAAACGGACGTGAGGGAAACTCCAGATGAACTTTTCCCTCTCAGTTCCTGGTGGGAATTCTGCCAGGAGTTGGATCCCAGGAACAAGTCCCAATTAAATGGGGAAAAAAATAAAACCCACAAAAATTTGGATCAATCCTGAATTTTCCTCTTTTTTCCCCTCCTAAATCCAGCAGGAATTCCCAAAAATCCACGCCCAGCCCAAATAAATTGGATTTTCCAGGATGAAGAGGAGCTCCAGAGGCTGGGGAGGAGGAAGAGGAGGAAGCTCCTGATAAAATATCCCGAAGGAAAAGGAATCCCATGGAAAAGCGGCTCTTCCAGGGGCTGTTTGGGGCTGGAATTTGGGAATTTGGGAATTCCCACCCCTGGAATGTGGCAGTTTTATTCCTGAGTGGGTTCAGCTTCAATCCTGAATAATCCCCAATTGATCCCAAAACATCATTCCAGCCCTGAATTCCAAGGGATTCCCGAATCCTGGGATTCCCAGGGTTCTGAGGGTGGGAATAATTAGTGCCAGCCGGGATAATTGGCTGGAGCAGGGAGGGGTTAAAGCTGGGAGGGAACGCCTTGGGATCCATCCCAAACTTCTGGATCTGTCTGGA
>NW_015379395.1:11460-13156 GCF_001522545.3 Parus major | reverse complement strand
ATATGGGATATGGGATTGCGGAATGGAGGATATGGGATATGGGGTTGGGGAATGGAGGGATATGGGGTCAGGGATTGGGGAATGGAGGGATATGGGATTGGGAAATGGGGAATGAAGGGATATGGGATTAGGGATTGGGGAATGGAGGGATATGGAGTCAGGGATTGGGGAATGGAGGATATGGGGTCAAGGAATGGGGAATGGAGGATATGGGATTGAGAAATGCAGGGATATGGGATACGGGATTGAGGAATGCAGGGATATGGGATTGAGGAATGGAGGGATATGGGATTGGGAAATGGGGAATGGAGGATATGGGGTCAGGGATTGGGGAATGGAGGATATGGGGGATGTGGGACTGGGGAATGGAGGATATGGGATTGGGGGGGATATGGGATTGAGGAATGGAGGGATATGGGATAGGGGAATGGGGAATGGAGAGATATGGGATCAGGGATTGGGGAATGGAGGATATGGGATTGGGGAATGGAGGATATGGGGGATGTGGGACTGGGGAATGGAGGATATGGGATACAGGACTGGGGAATGGAGGGATATGGGATTGGGGGGGATATGGGATTGAGGAACGCAGGGATATGGGATAGGGGAATGGGGAATGGAGAGATATGGGATCAGGGATTGGGGAATGGAGGATATGGGATTGGGGAATGGAGAATATGGGATACAGGACTGGAGAATGGAGGGATATGGGATTAGGGAATACTGGGATTTGGGGTCAGGGATTTGGGGAATGCAGGGATATGGGATGTGGGATTTGGGGATGCTGGGATATGGGATGTGGGGTCAGGGATTTGGGAATGCTGCGATATGGAATATGGGGATGCTGGGATATGGGATATGGGATTTGGGGATGCTGGGATATGGGATATGGGATTTGGGGTCAGGGATTTGGGAATGCTGGGGTTGGATGAGCTCGTGCAGCGTCGGAAGTGAAAATCTGGGATTGGATCCATCACACCAATGGATCAATCACCCCCAAATCCATCCCAAAATCCCATCCCTGTGGATTTGGGATAAAAATCCCACTTGGCATCCCAACAACACAACTCCAGTGGGGACTCTGCTCCTCTCCTGGACAACCCACACCAAAAACCAGGAATTAGGGATGGGATGGATCCCAGGAAGTTGATGGATCACCCCAAATCCATCCCTCAAATCCTTTCCCTAAGAATACGGGAAAAATTCCCACTCTCCATTCCCCCAACACAATCCCAAGCCTGAAATCTGCTCCTTTCCTGCCCCAAAAATTCGGGATTGGGGCCAGAGCGGCACCGTTGGATCGGCCCCAAATCCTCCATCCCACCAAAACAACCCCTGGGAATACAAATCCCTCAAAACCACCCGGAATGGGGCAGGAATTCCCTCAGAGCCGGGATTGGGACCCGCCGGGAATCGCAGCCGGAGCCATTCCGGGATCCCTGCTCTGCTCAGCCCCCTCCCGATGGGATTTCCCGGGAATTCACCGGCTTCCGGCCAGAAATGGGGATCCAGAGGGATCCAGGGGGATCCAGAGGGATCCAGGTGTCCCACGCCTCAGGGATGCATCCCGAAAATCCCAGCACTCGGGAATTCACGGGATCAGGGGCTGCTGGATGGGATCCTGACCCCAATCCCAGGGGTTTTCCATTGGGATCCTGACCCCAATCCCAGGGGTTTTCCAGTGGGATCCTGACCC
>NW_015379395.1:7030-8083 GCF_001522545.3 Parus major | reverse complement strand
CCCAGATCCATCCTGAACCTCCCCTGGATCCATCAGGACCGTCTGGATCCACCCCAACCTTCCCTGGATCCATCCTGAACCTCTCCAGACCCATCAGAACGCTCTGGATCCCTCGCGATCCCGTGGATCCCTCCCGATCCCGTGGATCCCTGGCTGGATGGATCCCGGCAATCCCAAATCCCTGGACACTCACCTCAGCCAGGAGCGATCCCAGCCGTGCCCGGATCCCTGCAACCCCGAGCGGGAGCGTTCCTCAGGAATCTTCGATCCCCTTTTTCCTCCTCCTTGGGTTTCTGTGTGATTTTCCTTTTTGTTTTAATTTTTTCTTTAAATAAAACTCCCCAAAAAATCCCCCGCGGAGGCTCCCAAAGTTCCAGAAGCCGGGATGGCTGGCAGTCCTTGCCGGAAAACACCGGATTTTTATCCAAAAAAAAAAACCAAAAAACCCTTTTTCTTTTTCCTTAAATTCCTAAATAATAATTTATCGAGGAAAAGCCAAGTGCGGCGTTACCCTTAAGTCATTCCTGGTTCCAGGGACAGCATTCCCGAGGGAGGAATTCCCTGGATCACGGATTTCACACGGATTTGGGTTCGCTCAAAGCAAAAACCGCAGTAAAAAAGCCAAAAAATCCTCGCTGGAGTGAAGAAATCCTTGGAATTTCATCCCGCTCCTCAAATCCCGGGATTTTCTGACCCTTGGGAGGAGCCGAAATCCCGGGGGAAAAAAAACGGGAAAAGCGCTGCTGTTAAATAAGACAAATACAAAACGAAAAAGCTCCGATTTTACAGCGATTTCGGCTGAAATCGCCCCCAAATTCCGGAGAGAAAGAATCAAAAGCGGGAGCACCGGGGGGTTCTTCCCGTTAAAGGCCTTTAAAGCCCCGGTTCTGCCCCGGTTCGGCCCCGGAGGCCTCGGGAAGGGCCCGGCTCGACCCCAAAAAGCTCCGCTCAAGCCTCGGCCAGGCCTCAAACGGCGCCGCCGAGCCCCGGGCAGGCCCCAAACGGCCCCGCCGAGCCCCGAAAGGCTGCGGGGAGGCCCCGGTAAGGCCGCGG
>NW_015379395.1:3618-4819 GCF_001522545.3 Parus major | reverse complement strand
GGGACCCCCGCCTGACCCCGGGAACGGGGAGGGTCACTCCTGCACCCCAAAAAGGGGGAACCTCATCCCTAAATCCCCTTCTGGGGGACCCCCATCCAGCCCCGGGAACGGGGAGGGTCACTCTGTTCTGATGGGGGGGGTCGCTGCTGAACCCCAAAAAGGGGGAACCTCATCCCTAAATCCCCTTTTGGGGGACCCCCTGACGACCCCGAAAACGGGGAGGGTCACTCCTGCACCCCAAAACCAGGGAACCTCATCCCTAAATCCCCTTTTGGGGGACCCCCGTCCAGCCCCGGGAACGGGGAGGGTCACTCCTGCACCCCAAAAAGGGAGAACCCCATCCCTAAATCCCCTTTTGGGGGACCCCCGCCCTGCCCCTCTCCTGGGGAACCCCATCCCGGTGTCCGGTTTTGGGGGGGCTCCATCCGCACCCCGATTTTGGGGGGGGGTCTCTATGCCAAACCCCGTTTTGGGGAGGATCAATCCTGACCCCAAATTTGGGGACCCCGATCCCGCACCCCGATTTTGGCGGGGAGGAATCTTGAGCATCACTTTGGGGGACCCCATCCCTGTCCCGCACTTTGGGGGTGTCTTAACCCCAAACCCCCTTTTGGGGGGGTCCCACCCTTTGCGGAAATTCACTTTTGGGGCGGTTCCCCCTTTTTTGGGGGTTCCCCTTTCTTGGGGCGGTTCCCTTTTCCTGGGGGGTCACTTTTGCTGACGGTTCCTCCTTTTTTGGGGGGATCTCCTTTCTTGGGTGTGCCCCCCTTTTCTTGCGGTCGCTTTTGGGGGGGTTCCCCCTTTTTTTGGGGGGGGGGGCAATTTGTGAGTTCCTCCTTTTTTCGAGGAATCCCTCTTATTTTTGGGATTCTCCTTTTGGGGCGGTTTCCCGTTTTTTGGGGCGGTTCCCCTTTTTCCGGCGGTCACTTTTAGGGGCGTTTCCTCCTTTTTTTCGTTTTTTTTTTTTAGGGGGGGAAGGATGGGGGAAACTGAGGCGGGGCCCCCTTGGGGAGGGGCTACAGGACCGCCCCCCCCGTGAGTCACCGGGGTGTCCCCAAAGGGGGGGGGGACAGCGGCCACACCCTCGGGACGTGTCCCCCTCCTGTCCCCCCCGCGCTGAGTCACGCCCGGAGCATTCCCGGACATTCCTGGAAAATCCAACGGCTCTGGAACCCGCGGCGAGGCGCGGGGGGGATTTGGG
>NW_015379395.1:0-1135 GCF_001522545.3 Parus major | reverse complement strand
GTTCCCATTGGGATTTTTGAGGTTCCCACTGGGATTTTTGATGTTCCCACTGGGATTTTTGATGCTCCCACTGGGATTTTTGGTGTTCCCACTGGGATTTTTGATGCTCCCACTGGGATTTTTGGTGTTCCCACTGGGATTTTTGATGTTCCCACGGGGAACTGGGGTTTTCCATGGGGAATTTGTGGTTGCCAGCAGGACTTTGGGCACTGCAGGACCCAGGATGCCGTCGCAGCTGGAGCACGCCATGGAGACGCTGATGTTCACCTTCCACAAGTACGCGGGGGACAAGGAGCACCTGGCCAAGGAGGACCTGCGGGCGCTCATGGACAAGGAATTCCCGGGATTCCTCGAGGTGGGCGCGGCGGAGGGGATGGGATGGACAGGAGGAGCTGCAGAACCCCAGGATCTGATCCCATAAAACTCTGGGATCAGATCCCACAAACCCTGAGATCAAATCCTATAGAGCCCAGGAACAGACCCCGTAAACCCTGGGATTGCACCCCATAAAACCTGGGATGGGATCCCATAAACCCCGGGATCAAAGCCCGGGATTGGATCCCATAAAATCCCCGGATAAGATTCCATTAACCTTGGGATCAAATCCTATAGAACCCCAGAATCAGACCCCATAAACCTTGGGATGGGATCCCATAAACCCTAGGATCAAACCCTATAGAACCCTGGCATTAGATCCCATAGAACGCTGGGACAGAACCCCACAGCGCCCCGGGATCAGCTCCTATAAAACCCCGGGATTAGGGGGGTGATGATCCCCCCATTCCCTTTCCCCCATTCCCATTTGGGATCTGACCCCATTCC
This sequence comes from Parus major, assembly GCF_001522545.3. NCBI lineage: Eukaryota > Metazoa > Chordata > Aves > Passeriformes > Paridae > Parus > Parus major. The sequence continues at coordinate 313 of NW_015379395.1, read as the reverse complement.
CATGTGGGATCTCTGACCCCATTCCCATGTGGGATCTCTGACCCCATTCCCGTGTGGGATCTCTGACCCCGTTCCCATGTGGGATCTGACCCCATTCCCGTGTGGGATCTGACCCCATTCCCATGTGGGATCTCTGACCCCATTCCCGTGTGGGATCTCTGACCCCGTTCCCATGTGGGATCTGACCCCATTCCTGTGCAGGATCTGACCCCATTCCCGTGTGGGATCTCTGACCCCATTCCTGTGCAGGACCTGACCCCATTCCCATTTGGGATCTGACCCCATTCCCATGTGGGATCTCTGACCCCATTCC
>NW_015379394.1:4766-23016 GCF_001522545.3 Parus major | reverse complement strand
AGCCCGGCCCCCTCCCAGCTCAGCCCCGCAGCGCACACGGCTCCCCCGAGCCCCCCAAAGCGGCTGCAGCAGCGGCGGCTTCCTCCAGCCCCCGGAGGAGCAGACACCGCCCGCCCGCTGCCCTCCCAGCGCTCTTCCCCTGCCCTGCCATCTCCCCGGCCGTGCCAAAACACCGCAACAGGAGGCACGAGAGCAACAAGATCCCGCTCCCCGCTGCTCCCGGCCGCACAGCTCCTCCCCAGGGCCCTACCTTCTCTCCTTCTCCCTCCGAGCCCCGCAGCTCCCGGGATGCCAGAAGCCGATCCCAGCCCCTCTTTAAGCTGCCCCGGCTCTCCGATGGGTGCGGCTTCCTCTTCGAGAGGCAGTGGGGCAATTCCAGGAAATCACGCTTCTGACAGAAGCCGAGTGTGAAAACGAAACCACTCTTTTGGAGTCCCATTATTTGAGTTAGAGCCCGATTTCTTCACCAGCCGTGGTTTGAGCTGCTTCTCAGAGAACTCTCAGCTCTTTGCACAGACCTTTTAACTGCTGTGATGGTACCTGGAGGGCAGGTGAGGCTCTCAGCCCTTCCTGGGGCTGGTGCTCCATCAGGAAAAGGAGCAGGGGAGCACAGCACCACTCTCAGGGATGAATTTATGTAGAAATTCATCCTCCATAACTTTCTCTCCTGTTACATCATCTATCAGTTTGCTTCAGCAGTGATAAAAGTGCAGTGACTGTGGTGGTGCGTTCCCCCACTTCCCTCCTTTCCAGGCTGCAGTGTGAGCTCAGAAAATGCCTCTTAGGCCCTGAAAACAGCACCTGGGCTCAGCTCTTCCTGAGCTAGTCAGAAACACTGTCTGCTCCCAGGGGCTGCTAACAAGCTCCTGCTTTTCTTATGACCAGCCTTGGGAAATATTCCTCTGGCCTGAATGGCAAAGCATCCCTGTTCTCACACTTTCAGAGAAAATGCCAACCCAGACTCTGGCCAGGCTGAAACACTGTCATGCCTGAAGCCTGCTCTCTTGCAGTCTAAAATGAGACCCTTCTGAGCTGTCCCAAAACCACAGTGGGCTGTGACCAGCCCGCTCCCAGCCCCACAGCTCATCCCCATGGCCCCACCTTCTCCTTCCATGCCCTGCAGCTCCCGGGCTGGGAGAAGTCCAGCACAACCCCCCCCAGCTCCAGCTCTTTTGGAGGGAGCTGCTTCCTCTTTTAGGGGGGCAGTGGGGCAGCAAGTGCTGTTTTCCTGTAAGTCATATGTTTTCCTGCAGCAGTGTGAAAGTGAAGCTGCTGCTGCCTGGTTTGGGCTGAAAAAGCTTTTTGGTGAGAGGTGGAACTTGAGGATGTTTGAGGTCTTTTCCAACCTTAATGATTCTATGCTTGCATGAAAGGCAGCAGGAGCTGGGCAGAGCCTGGAGCTCCTGCCTGGAAACCACCAGCCCTGCTTCCCTTAGCCTGGATCGTGGAATCCCAGAAATGGACATCCTGTGCCAAGGCCTGCCCACCCTCCTTCCCAATATCCGATCCAGCCCTGCCCTCTGGCTGTGGGAAGCCTTTCCCTGTGTCCTGTCCCTCCAGCCCTTGTTCCCAGTCCCTCTCCAGCTCTCCTGGAACCCCTTCATGCCCTGGAAGGGGCTCTCAGGTTTCCCTGGGTCCTTCTCCAGGTGAACACGCCCAGCTCTGAGGAGAGGAGGGATGGGAGGAGATGCCTGTTGGTGCCATCACATCAGCTCTGTGCTCTGAACAACCCAGGGACCCCAGAGACAACCTCCAGAGCCCTCAGCCCCTGAGCTTGTGCAGGCCGGGGAGATTCCCTGGGCTGGAGCAAGGCCAGAAGAAGGAAGATGGGAATCAGGGACCCTCATCACAGCTCCTGCAGCCAGAGCTATCCTGGCTAACCCACAGAGGGTCCATTAATAATACCCAGGGGACAAGAAGGTCAAGTCCCTGGGCTCAGGAGAATAGATTGTGAGAAATCCGGAATGGGGCTGTGGCTGAGCTCATCCCTGATGGGCTGCAGCTGTGTAAGACAGGGGACCATCGTTAAAGGAAAAGGAGCAGGGAATGCTGAGGGGCACTGACCAATAACAAAAGGATAAAAGGGCACACAGGTGTTATGCAAAAGGAAAAGGGCATAAAAGGTTGTGCCAGGGGATAATGAAGTGCTGCTGCTTGAAACCATTTGTGGTGTCAGTGGTGTGTTCTCTGTCAAGTGGTGATCCTGTGGTGATTTGGGCCGGGAACTGCCGACCAGAGAGCAGCCAGCGGGGGAGCCCAGTCTAGCAATGCAGGCAGAAAGCGAGAGCCTGAACATCCAGACAACTTATGAAAATAGAGACACTGGTGGCTAGGGGAATGACTGGGAAGCGTAATGATGGGGACTGAAACAGCAGCAGAAGAGGAATTTGTTTCGGGCATTCTGCTGTGATTTTTACAGAGAAAGGTGTTAAGTGTTACGCACATGATCGGGCACTACGTGCCTTGTTCATGTGGTGTAGAAAGAATATTGTGAGAGCGAGCACATGGACTGTCTTTTTGTTGGAACACGGGAGGAAGAAGCAGGGCACGTGTTGTGGGAGGCAGCGACGACAGGAAACGAAATAGCTTCAGGGTCGCTTACGACGTGCCGGTTACTTTGGGACTCTGCTACGAGTACAAACCAGCAGAGAAGCAGAAACTGCCGTCACCACTTCCCCAGTCCTGGCCGTGGCTTCTGCTCCAGCAGCCGACCCGCCCTCTGTGGCCGTGTCCCCTTTGTCTCCTCCTCCCCGTGTGACTGCTCCTTCTGTGAGGGGGCCTATCCTGCCAGTGTCACCTGAGAGTTGCCTTTTTCCTCCGAACGTTGGTGATGAAATTCCACTGTCTCAGGAAGACACACCGACCTGGCCATGGCAGAGCCACTCTGATGCCCCGCTTTTTACTCAAATCATTTCTTGATGCTTGATTCTTACTTCTTAATTTCTGTTTCACAGCTTTGCTTTTCTTTGAACTTCCCAGTTCAGTGCACTTTGCTTATTTGGTATGAAAGAGCGTGAGTGAGGCTGTGGACATGGCTTATTTGGCATGGAGGAGGTGGCTCGGGAGCAAACACGCCAGCTGCCCTTTTTTGCTAGAGTGTGGGAGAACAGCAGCCGCGCTTCTGCTCGTGCTGCCTGCAGCTCCCTGCAGGGGTGGCAGAGCAATCCCTGTGTCCCCCTGCCAAGGGACGGCCGCAGTCTGGCCGGGTCCCGGGGCAGTACCAGGTTCCCCCTGAACACATGGCAGGAGCAGCTGCTAAGTGAGGAGAGAGAAACACCTGCAAAAAAGTGTCCTGGTTTAGGGCAGAAGGTACAGATGGATACAGATTTGTGGTGTGGCCTCCAGAGAGTGCAGAAGAAATTTTGCCAAGTTGCTGCTGGAAGTTGCACGAGGAGCGCTGGAACAAAAACAACGTGAGCCTCTGAGAGGCAGAGTCAGAGCTGCACAAGTGGCACGTAAGAGAGTGCAAAGGTTAATATTCCATAGGCATAAGTGCAAAGGTTAATATTCCATACCCATAAGTGTAAAGGTTAATATTCCATAGGCGTAAGTATAAAGGTTAATATTCCATAGGTGTAAGTGTGAAGGTGTTACGTTCCGTCATGTGTTGCAGACAGAAATCACGACTCAAGTTCTCTCTTGATCATCAGACAAACAGCATGTTTTAGTGTTTGGAACCTCCTTAGATAGTCGGTTCAAAACTCCTGGATCTAGACAATTGACTGGCCAAGGTTTTAGCACCGCCCAGCTCCCTGACCAGTGCTGTGTCTGTTTTCTGGATTGAACATCACTGGCTGAGGTCTGTGCTTGGGTCTGAATCCAACCCACCCCTGCCTGTTCCAGGGACTTGTTTTATTTCTAGGCTGGTTGAATTTGGGGGTCTGATATGGCCAATTTTATTTAGCAGCTTGTCCTGGTTTAGGGCAAATTTGGGAGAGAACCTTCGAATGGGGTCCCTCCAGAAAACAAATTTAACCGGCCTCTCCCTCAACTTGTTTGGGAAAAAATATTTCCTTGGAGAAAAGTGGAAAAAACTGTTTATTTAACAGAAATTGAATAGTAGTAAACAATAAAACCTCTCGCTGTTCAATGCAATGGCAAATCCAGAAAAAAGTCCTTTTTGTGTGGTGTAGCTCAACTTGCTCAGTCTCTTATCAGTCCCTCCGGTGCTGGAAAGTGCCAAGGCCCAGGTCCCAGTGGGCCACAGGCATGAGCTCTAGGGTTTGGCTGAGTTTACAGTCCAGAGCAGGTTTGAACAGATCCAAGCAAAAAGGGAAAAAAAAAACAGTCTAGGGAACTTGTCTGCTTCAACTAGCTAAAAACTAACAGCAAAGGAGAGCTCTGTCCTGCTGTCTGTCTGTTCTGAAGACAGCACAGTCCAGGAGCAGGATGTGGGGGAGTAAGTGCTGTTTCTGAACAGAAGCAGTGTGGTTTCTTCTTCCCCCCAGCTTGCTCTCAGAGCCAGTCTTAAAGGTGCAGAATTTAATATGTAACATAAACAAGGTATTCGGAAATACAAGCATCATAAAGTCACCCCAGGACATGGCTGTAAAGTAGCTGTGACAAATCACCCTTTCAGTTATATTAAAAAAATGTAAAAATGTTCTCTTTTACCTTTCCTGCAGGTGCCTTGCAGACAAGAAGACAAAGATAGCATGAGTCTAATCTGAAAGACACTTTTCTACTCAATTTAACAAACCTAACTCCTCCAGGCTGTGGTGTGCTCCATGTATCACTGGAGCTGCAGCATTCACGTCTAGGAGCTGTCAGGTAAAACCACCAATATCACAATTCCTCAGGCTAGCATGTCACAGATTAATTGCTTGGAAGTTACAAGTTGCAACTTAACACTATAAACAATTCAACTCAAAACTATTTCAATTTAAAACACACATATTTCTACCACTGATGTCTTCCAGATATTTGACTTTTGGAGTTTGAGTAGGGCAGACTGTCCCATCATCAATCTTCTGTTTCCGATCAGCTGTTGGCTTGCGAGGTTATGCTGTGAATTTATTGAAAAACAGGAGAATATAAAAGTACCAATGACTTCTGGGGGCGGGGGGAAGGTACATCCACCCCACACCTCCTTCCCCTTCCCTGTTTCAACAACCACAACAGGAACACAACATGGACCTTTGAACAAAATTAACAAGGAGAAACTTACAACTGCCTGTATGTTTTACTATCACCAGTGTCTGCCATCGCTGAGGAGCCTCCTTTTCACACTGAGGACTTGAAAGGCTTCTTCCGGACAAAGCCTCCCTGTTTACCTCAAAGGAAAGGGGTTCAGCTTTTGCAAAGCCAAATCAGCTAGTCAGAGTGACTTGCTTTCATTTTCAGCCCAGAAACACCTAGGTTTGATAGGATATTTTCGCTTGCCAGTTAAGACGACGGTTTGGCCAGAACTAAGACCTAGACTGGGAAGGCTTCCCTATCATATCTTTAAAAGAAATCTTCCAGTATTAACTCACAGAGCAGCTGGCTTTGTTATTGTTACTTCCCTCTAAAAAATCCTTTTTCTCTTTCTCTGATTCTGCTGCATTTCTTCTGTATTTTTCTTTCTCTTTTTTTTTCTCAGTCTCCTTTGGGCTGAATTCTTTTGGGATCCTCCCTCATGGGGAGCCCTGCCTATCTTTAGGTTTGAAGAAAACTCCTGAGCTCGATAGAATCTTGTTTCTCGTGTTTATTAGAAGGTCATCACAAAACTTAACAGGTCTCTCTTGGCTGGCTGCACAAGCTTAATTTTTTGCAATCTGGTACATTTCTTTCTTCTGATGGCACAAACAAGGCTTTGTGGCTCACTTTGTGTTTGATAGCACAAAATGGCCCTGAATTACGCAGTGCTTTTATCTTTATACTTACTCGTACCCAATTAACAACAGACCCGTCTATTATTTTTCTTAATGACCCAATGACCCATCACCTCTGTGCTGCACTGTGGCATTTTCTGACCAATCACTTACTATTACTCAAAAACTTCTAGAAGAAGAACATGAAGAAGAAAGAAGAAGGACAAGAGACAACACTGTAAATCCTCCATCTTGTCTCCTGTTCTCTAAACTAACTTTTTCACCCAGTGACTTAAGAAAACTTTCCAATCTACACACTTACACTTTTACCTTTTTCTATCTAACTTTAACAGTTGTTTTCATGTATCACCATGAAAACATGCTCGTGAATTTCGTGTTATATGAAATTCAGTGTTTTTCTGGATCTTAGAACTAAGTATGAGAAACAAGGGCACACACTCTGTATCCCAGACTCCAACAGTTATCTATCCTTGGCTAAATAACTAATGATAAATAAATAACTTGTAAATCACCCTAACTTTATACACATATATATGCAATTCCTTTGAGACTACTATTTACCATTTTGTTATAAACAAGGCAGTTCAAAACTACCAAAGGAAACATTTGTTTCACCCAGGTTTTACAGCTTATGTCTTGGCATACAGTTAAAAACATGACACATCTTTGTGTTAGCAATGTCTCATAGATGTTTTAAGGTGTGTATTTGGAGCTTTTTGATTTCTCTTGTGAAGGCTTTTTTGCTTGGTTACGATCTGAACCACACCATTCAGTTGCATTAGTTAATTTCTATTTGAAAGGATAGCTTATAATTTAAAATTCTATTTACCAACAGCAATTAAAGCAATGTAGGGGGGTCACAACGGTGGTGTGGTAAGAGGGTTTGGAGTTGTGGTAACATGAGTATAACATCAGTATGGACTCTTTAAATCATGTAGCAATTGCTATTTGAATAACAAACAGAAGAGTTCCAGGGACTAGCCGGAGAAACAACGAGCTTAGCTCGCACTTTTTTTTTGCACAGGGTTTCCTGAGGAAGGGCTTACCTGTCCAGCCAGGTGTCAGTGTTTGCTCACAAGAGTTTGTAGCAGATGGGAACTTTGGCTGCTGTCAGAGCAGTAGAGGTAGTGAGGGCTGGGGGTAGTTCCAGGTGGCTCTGTAGGGCTTTCCCAGCTCACAAGGCATGGCTGCACCTTCTCTGCCGACACTGCCAAGTTCCTTGGTTTGCCCCTTCACTGCCCACACACAGGGAACTGCTGGAAAGGGCCCCTGGCTCCAGCCAATGCCACACAGCACACGGCAGCACGGGCTCTCCCATGATACTTATAGGGCAGGCCTCTAGATTAACCAAACTGGGGGATCGGGGGCCATCTTTCAGTTCTCCTCCCACAGCCCTGGTAAACTTAAGAGTTTTTGGCTGGAGAAGTAGAAAGGGTCGATATTGTTGCTGCTGTGTTTGCCAGGCAGCGCAGCTTCAGTTTGTTGATGGTGGCGGGCAGTCCCACTTCGCTCTGCCAGAGTCCCGGGCTGTTTGAAGCCAGCATGATGTGTTGTCCCACAGTCCCAGGCATTGCTGGCACTGGCTGGATCTCGCAGTCCTTGGGTGCTGACTGCAGGCCGGTTGTCTTGGTTTTTCCAGGTTTTTTGAGTCTTGATTGCAGATGCGGTGGTATGCAGCAGGCTTCAGCGCAGGGCGCCAACAGCTCCACGAACGGCACAGGCGAGTGCGGCACTGGGACTGCTCTGGGAATGGGGCTGACAGCTTCTCTTCTGCTTTTTTGCGTTGCGATGTTTCCGGGATTTGATGAGCGAACTGGATTAAGTCCCGGGCTCCACGATAGGGGGGACTCTGACCACTGTCTCCACTTGGCTGGCACGGCATCTCTCCACCCGCGGGCTGCCTCCTGCTCTCTGCCATCTTGGGTGAGTGTGATGGATTGACATTCAGGAAAACAAAGGGAAGCACCTAAGGAAGTTAAGACTGCTGGAGGCTGATGGGAGTTTTTCTCCTGGCAAATAAATGGCCATTTCTGAGAATTGACAGGAGTTTTGACCATTGAAAAGTGAGATCAACCTGTGAACGCCACCTTAAGACATAAGGCTGGGAATTTCTTTGTCTCTTTTTTTTTTGGCTGTGAAATGTAACCGAGCTCTAGCTGTCTCCCATCTCCTGCCCAGGCTGTGCAGCCTGGCAGGTGCTGGGCTGGGCCTGCCGTGGCTCCCAGCTGGGAGATGGAGCCTGCGGGGATTCTCCCGGGCACAGGCTGGGCTGAGCTCTGCTGCAGCTTCCCTGGAAGCTTCTGGAGTGGCTGACCCAGGGGGGTCCCCGTCTCTGAGCACTGCTGAGCTGAAACCTGGCACCATAAATACCTGCTGCGGCTTGAGCAAGATTTTAACCCTTTTACTACCCAGATGAGACTTGCAGATTTAATCCTTTTTCTAGGAAGAGAGCAAGAGAGAGCAATCAACAGGTAAACAGACAACGTAAACTATCACAGACAGTGAAGAAAGGAATTAAGCTTCAGATGGAGAGAGAAATAAGAAGAGGCTTTAATAAGCTGAAATATTCTTTTGTTAAAGCTATGGAGATGAACAAAGATGTTCTGAAAAACTCCTTTAATTCATGATAGAGTACTTTGGGGGGAATAGAGTATTTCAAAGTGTGGATCAAAGCAAAAGTAATTCATTAATAAAGCTGAGCAAAATGGTGAAGTAGTTGTGATCTTATGTGATGCTGGAATAGAAACGGAGAAGTGAGAGTTCTTGAAAATTTGTTGCCCTTAAGAGGCAAAGAGACAACTTCTGTTTCCAGAGATGCTCACAGAGACAGATACCAAAGGAAGTATATTTAACAATCCATGGTTGTCTTTTTCTGCCCATACTATCGGATTTATTCCTTTCTCATCTTCTTCCCTTAGCACCATCATTTTAACCACCATGTGTCCTTCTTCAGGTATTACCCCTATTCCCAATTGCTCTTGCAAGTCTCGGCCTAATAAATTAATTCCAAAATCAGGCATATATACAAGATCAACACAACCTTCCTGAAAATTTCCCCTCACCTGGACTCTTTCTATTATAGAGGTTTTGAATGGATTGCTTTCAGCACCCTTAACAGTACATTTACGATTGCTTATTCCATATCCTTCAGGAATTTCTGTTACACTTGACCTATCCGCCCCAGTGTCTACTAAAAATATATGCTCTTTGTTCTGAGGGCCTATTTTCAGGTTTACCAGGGGCTCTTTTTGGTGTTCTAGTTCTTCCCTCAGAGCATAGAACCCCTGACACCCCTAATCATCACCCCTCAGATTTTTTCCAAAGCATCCTGTTCTTTTACTATCCCCTCATCCATCCTCCACTTCCTACAAAACCACTGTGTGTGTCCTTTTTCATTACAATAACAGCAGGTTATGTTCATCCATGGTGACCTCCCTTCTTTCCTGACCTCTTCTTTCTCCTTCGTTCCTCTCCTTTGATCTCCCCTGTCACCTCCTATTTGTCCTCTTTTCCTCTCCTTTGCCAGCTCCTCAGTCCCTTCCTCTTTTCCCATTCCCATACTCTCCCTTGCAACGGCCACCATAATCTTTGCTTTTGTTTTCGTCTTTTCTTCTTCTCTCCTCATATATACTTTGTGCCTCCCTCAATAATTCATTCAAACCTTTCTCCTGCCAGTCATCTAACTTCTCCAATTTTCTCCTTATATCTATCCAAGCTCTGGTGACAAATTGCACTTTTACTAATACCTGCCCTTCTGGGCTCTCTGCATTCACACTAGAATATAACTGAAAATTTCTTTTCAGCCTTTCTAGCCAGGCACTCGGGGTTTCATCTTTTTCCTGCTGACTGTCAAATGCTAGTTTTACGTTGGTAGTTCTGGGAACAGCTTCCTTTATTCCCCTAATGATTAGTGACCTATAGTCCCTCATCACTCTCCTCCCCTCTTCTTCATTCGGGTCCCAATCAAGTTGATTATGGGGCATTTTCTCTTCACCTCTTGGACCACCTCGGTTCTCCTGCTCCCAGATCCGCATGCCAGCTGCTCGTGTCAATTGCTTTTCTTCAGGGGAGAATAGTATTCCCAAAATGGAATTTAATTCCACCCATGTGTAAATACTTGGGCCCAGGAATTGATCTAACTGGTTGGAGATGCCAGTTGGATCCTCCAATAAACTTTTTCTTTCCTTCTTAAAATTTCACACCTTGGAAGCTGTGAGTGGGACATTCACCAAACCTATTCCTCCCCGAGCCCCTCCCATGGGTACCTCCCTCAGCAGCAACAACCTCTCAACTCTCTCTCTCTCCATCTGGTTCTTTCTGGCCTGGAATCCTGTATTGTAGTCATGACCTTCCAAATTCCCATCCTGCTTTCCTTGGCCTCCTGCGTCTGGGGTTTTGCAACCACAACTTTTTCTCTCCCTTGATGGATTTAATGATGACCCCAGCTCTTTTAATTTGGTCTCTTTTCCATTCTGTACTTCCAGAGTACCACTTGGAGGTTGGGATATTGGTGAAAAATAAGAGGGACCACTCTGAACAATAATTGGGGCTAGTACGTGCCTTGGTATATTTTGAGAGGTGGGATGTAATTTGGAGGAAGCAGGTATAGCTACTAAGGCGGCTGAAGGTGGTGTAGGGGTGACCAAAGAAAATTGAAGTTCTGGGGTGGGTTTCAAGGAGGTGGACTTTAAAGGGTTTGGAGATGAAATATCCTCCATGGAGGAAACAAGAAGACATAGACCTGATGGGTAGAGATAGTGGTGTAGAGGAGGATTGTAGTTGAAGAGGATTAGGTATAGTTTGAGATAGATCAGGATAGGTGGGCAAAGGTGCAAGTAGGGCTTGAGGTGCTAATGGTGGGGGAGGAGGGGGTACTATAGGAATAGCTGGAGGTGGTGGTGGAGGAAGATGATCCCATTTCTCCTTAGATCTTTCTCTACAATTATCCTGTCCTTGTGACACCTTAAACAACCTCTTTTTCCCTTCTTATGTTTTCTAACCAGAATGCCGCATATTTTATCTCTCCTTCACTTTGATTTCTTTTTACATTAATGTGCTTATTTAATGCCAGACACATCCATTCCTCCTTGGACCCATACCATGGCAAATATACTGGGCTTTCTGCGATACTCTCTTGCAGCCAGATCTCCAGATAATATTCAATCATTTTTATCTTATCCAGACCATTTAGCATGGTGTCCCTATCCCACCTATCTAACATTTCCCCCAAAGGGCTATTCGGAGGAATATCTCTTAACAGAGTTTTCCCTTTCCTTGACTTGCCTACCTGTTTGCTAACACACTGACCCATGGCCCAAATATTCAGGTCACAACACAAAGGAAAACTTTCATTTTAGCAGAAAAGGAGGGTTAAAATCAGAAAGATAGCTAGAAAGAATGTGGGAAAACCAAAACAACGTTGTAAATAAATTAGCAAAATCAGGTTAAGAAGGATGGGAAAACAGAAATGGTAGTAACAAAGGTGGCTTGATAAATCAAAATATTAGACTCTATAAATAATAAGGAGGGTTTATCCCACAAAGTAGTGGAATACAGAAAGATTTGGGAGGAATTCAAATGACAATAGGGGAGAATGGCATAGGAAAAATGAGAATGAAAAACAGGGTATGTGGGAAAACAGAAATGACTAAAGAGATGACAAAAAGGGTATGTGGGAAAATGGAAGTGACTAAAGAGATGTTCTGGAAAATAAATATGGCGGTAGTTATAAAACAAAATGATGGGTCTTAATTTAAACCCTCAAATGACAGAAAGAATCCCTAAAGTGAAAACTCAAAATATACAGAATAAGACAGTGACTTAAGAAAATAGAGGTAATGTAGAAGAAAGAGATTGTCCAAATACTCTATTTGTAGATATAAAAAGGTAATAAAGAAACCACGTTCTAACTCAATTTAGCAATGAGAGGGACTTCTCTCGAAAAGGATTCAACCTCCTACAAAATGACTGCTACCTTGCGACAGAAAGCCTCTAAGATGGCAGACTTCTCCTCTGCCCCTCCCCTGAGGAGTGGTCTGGGGACTCTTGGCTAGCCCTCACCCCAGAACCTCGCTCCTCAGTCACCCGTGACTTCAAGACCAATAACAACTAAATATAACAAGAACAACCGACCTTCGGTAGTAACAATAAGCAATCCTTTAAAAATACTCAATAATCAAATCCTGCTTTAAAGCAACACTTGACTTATGACTGATTAAACTAAAACAAACTCAATCCTTAGATAATAACAAGCAAAACTCAATATATATTGGAGACCAAAAGATAATTTCTAAATGACAATTCAACTGCCCTTAAACAATTAGAGGTCAACTGCTAATCAAGATACACCTTTAATTGATAACAAACAACTCAGCTGAAATAGGAATTTTGTGTTAAGTATTTAGCTAATTTGGGAGTTAGGAAAAAAAAAAACAAAACAAGAATTCCCACAATTCCCTATATTTACAGGTTCTAACCCTTTATCCCCAATCCTACTAACTGGGAAGATCCTTCCACAGCCGGAGGCCCCTCCCTATAAACACTTTTCTGGGTTCCTAGCTCGGGGAATTGAGTCTCCCCCTACAAACCCCCTTTGGGTTTCTAATTTGGGCCTTTGGAGTCACCTTGCTGCGGGGTTTGTGCCTCCCCTACAAATCCCTTGGGTTCCTAGTTCAGGGAAGGACTGAACCCCCCTTATGAACCCCTTGGATTTCTAACTCAGGGGGCCCCTAGCTTTCCTCCAGGGTAGGTCCCCTCCCCTCCCCTCCCCCTGTCAAAAAGGAGGGGCACTCACCTATCCGGGGACCCCTTTTGCTTTGGCAGTCCCCGTTAGGTAAGTGTCTTTCTATCCTACTCTGGAGTCCTAGTTCCCCAGACAGTGAACTTGCCCAAGTCTGCTCCTGGGTAACACCCCTCCAGATGGAATTCAACCCTCCCCAACAAACCCCTTGGACTCCTAGTTTGGGAAAAGTTCCCTATGAGTCCCTTGGGTTTCTAACTCAGGGATTAGGCCAGACCCACCCCTTGGACCTCCATCCTTGGGAGGAGCGGGAACCTAAACGAGTAACGGCAGCTGAAAGGAAAGTACTTCCCATCTCCCCTACTCCTGGGGGTCCATAGGTTATTCCACACCCCCCTTTTTAACCGTAAACCCCACTCCTGACACCCATCCACACGTCAGAACCCTTGCTCTCTCTCGGAGAACCTTTAAACTTCCAGTCGTAGTCTTGTCTGCAGCCTCGGGTACAGGCAGCAAGCCTGTCATGACTATGTCAACGATCCTGACATAGTCCAAGTTCGGGCAGCCAAAAGCGAGGCTGGACATGTCACCCTGGTCTTGTCCTACTCCGGGACCACTCTAAGGTCGTGTCTATATCCCGGACGAGCCCCCAGAAAACTGTTATAAGTGAGGCTCGAGACTTTTTGATATAAATTAAAGCCTGGCCTGTTTATTAAGACTGAGCTGCAGCCGAAAGAGGACACAGGCTAATCCTGTGTGCCCCATGCTATAAACCGGGATAGCAACAAGCTATACAAACAGGTTCCCCAACAGAAAAAGCCCCTGATAACACTCAACACCCTGGTTTATATCCTCCCGTAGTCCTGGATTGGTCTGTTTTAGATCCTCTCCAGGATTGGTCACTTTCCTGGGCTCTGATTGGTCTATAGCAGCGTTCATCCTGATCCAATCATTTGTCCAGGGCATCGAATGATTGGTGGACTCTACTTCCAATTATTACTCATGATGCTAACAACATCTTCATTACTTCATGTACTTGAATGCTCTATTCCAGGCCCCCATAAGACCCCCCTTATATTTCTTACCAATCTCCCATTCTGTCCACCTAACCCCAATCCAGTCTCACCCCAAATATTCCAAATATTAACAGTCCTAGTAATCATCATCTTAACATCTTTATACCATAATTAAACATAGTTAACTTTTATCCCTCATAACTTTGTAATTCTTAACATCAATTAACATTCTAGTAATAACAACTTTAATTAACCTGCCAAGTTCAACAAAAAGATCACTTATAACACAAGATGGAAGAGTGCAGGAGGCAGCCCATGGGTGGAGAGATGCCATACCAGCCAAGTGGAGACAGTGGTCAGAGTCCCCCCTATCGTGGAGCCCGGGACTTAATCCAGTTCGCCCATCAAATCCCGGAAACATCGCAACGCAAAAAAGCAGAAGAGAAGCTGTCAGCCCCATTCCCAGAGCAGTCCCAGTGCCGCACTCGCCTGTGCCATTCGTGGAGCTTTTGGCGCCCTGCGCTGAAGCCTGCTGCATACCACCGCATCTGCAATCAAGACTCAAAAAACCTGGAAAAACCAAGACAACCGGCCTGCAGTCAGCACCCAAGGACTGCGAGATCCAGCCAGTGCCAGCAATGCCTGGGACTGTGGGACAACACATCATGCTGGCTTCAAACAGCCCGGGACTCTGTCAGAGTGAAGCAGACCGCCCACCACCATCAACAAACTGAAGCTGCGTTGCCTGGCAAACACAGCAGCAACAATATCGACCCTTTCTACTTCTCCAGCCAAAAATTCTTAAGTTTACCAGGGCTGTGGGAGGAGAACTGAAAGATGGCCCCCTCTACCCCAATTCGGTTAATCTAGAGGCCTGCCCTGTAAGTATCATGGGAGAGCCCGTGCTGACGTGTGCTGTGTGGCATTGGCTGGAGCCAGGGGCCCTTTCCAGCAGTTCCCTGTGTGTGGGCAGTGAATGGATAAACCAAGGAACTTGGCAGTGTCGGCAGAGAAGGTGCAGCCATGCCTTGTGGGCTGGGAAAGCCCTACAGAGCCGCCTGGCACTACCCCCAACCCTTGCTGCTTCCACTGCTCCTACAGCAGCCAAAGTTCCCATCTGCTACAAACCCTTGTGAGCAAACACTGACACCTGGCTGGACAGGTAAGCCCTTCCTCAGGAAACCTTGTGCAAAAAAAAGTGCGAGCTAAGCCCACTGTTTCTCCAGCTAGTCCATGGAACTCTTCTGGTTTTTTTTTGTTATTCAAATAGCAATTGCTACATGATTTAAAGAGTCCATACTGATGTTATACTCATGTTACCACAACTCCAAACCCTCTTACCACACCACCGTTGTGACCCTCCCCTACATTGCTTTAATTGCTGTTGGTAAATAGAATTTTAAATTGTAAGCTATCCTTTCAAATAGAAATTAACTAATGCAACTGAATGGTGTGGTTCAGATCGTAACCAAGCAAAAAAGCCTTCACAAGAGAAATCAAAAAGCTCCAAATACACACCTTAAAACATCTATGAGACATTGCTAACACAAAGATGTGTCATGTTTTTAATTGTATGCCAAGACATAACCTGTAAAACCTAAGTGAAACAAATGTTTCCTTTGGTAGTTTTGAACTGCCTTGTTTATAACAAAATGGTAAATAGTAGTCTCAAAGGAATTGCATATATATGTGAATAAAGTTAGGGTGATTTACAAGTTATTTATTTATCATTAGTTATTTAGCCAAGGGTAGATAACTGTTGGAGTCTGGGATACAGAGTGTGTGCCCTTGTTTCTGATACTTAGTTCTAAGATCCAGAAAAACACTGAATTAAAAAACACTTAACTGGCAAGGGAAAATATCCTATCAAACCCAGGTGTTCCTGGGCTAAAAATGAAAGCAAGTCACTCTGACTAGCTGATTTGGCTTTGCAAAAGCTGAACCCCTTTCCTTTGAGGTAAACAGGGAGGCTTTGTCCGGAAGAAGCCTTTCAAGTCCTCAGTGTGAAAAGGAGGCTCCTCAGCGATGGCAGACACTGGTGATAGTAAAACATACAGGCAGTTGTAAGTTTCTCCTTGTTAATTTTGTTCAAAGGTCCATGTTGTGTTCCTGTTGTGGTTGTTGAAACAGGGAAGGGGAAGAAGGTGTGGGGTGGGTGTACCCTCCCACCGCCCCTAGAAGTCATTGGTTCTCTTACATTCTCCTGTTTTTCAGTAAATTCACAGCATAACCTAGCAAGCCGACAGCTGATCGGAAACAGAAGATTGATGATGGGACAGTCTGCCCATCACCCTACTCAAACTCTGAAAGTCAAATATCTGGAAGACATCAGTGGCAGAAATTCTGGAAGAGTACCAAATACAAAAAAAAGGAGCATGCGTAAGGAGACAAGGTGAAAAGTTCAACTGTGGTCGTGTGTTTTAGTTTATTAAGTTTAAAGTTTGCTGTACAAATGGTTTGTTCTGTTTTCCCCTATTGATGTTGGTTTGTTCCAAATTGTACCATCCTCCCTACTGCCATCAATCATTGTATCCCAACCCCTTTTTCCAGTGCCTTCCCTGTCAGTCATTGTTACCCTACCCCTTTATCCAGATCCTTCACTCTTACTTAGTACTTACCCTTTGTTCTAGAATCCTCCATGTCAATCATATTGTATTAGATACCCCATTGGATTATGTTACCTGTTCCTGCCCCAACCTTCCCCATTGGCTTATGCTTTGTAAACTCCACCTTAAACTCCTCCCTTAAGTCTTCCCTATTGGTTTATGATTCGTATCGTCCCCTTACTCCCCTGTATATAAGATGTTGCACAGCCTGCGACTCTTGTTTTCTGTCCCTGGATCCTTTGGAGATTAAACCCATCTTCAAAACCCACACAAAAGACCACACCCCATTCTTGCCTCCACTCTGTGCCTGACTAGCCTGAAGTGCCATAAAGCATTGCTCTAAGCCGCAACTCGGGTCATCCTGCTCCCAAGGTGTGTCCTGCCCCTGACGCGGAGCTGAGGGAGAGCTAGCCGGCTCCTGCCCCGCATCATTCAACTGAGATGAAAATTGCTTACTTCAGCCCCAAAGACCCCCAGATGAACACCAGAGTGTCCAACAAGGAGCAGTGTGAAGCCACAAAGAGGTGTGTAGCTAATTTTCATATGAAGCAGGGACAGGTGGGTTTGGGAGATGAATATGTATTAGGCGTATTGTGTAGTCCCAGATTATAGAGAATAAAAAGAAAGGGGCAAGTCTCTGAGGGGGTGCATGTTTTTGGAGGAAATATTTACCATGTACCTCAATGCTGAATAAATACCTACCAGCTCTTATAACTTACTCTGTGGGCTATAGAGAGTTTTCTTTCTGCATATCAGCTGGGCAGGGCAGTCCCCGTCACAGCACCCTGCTGGCTGCAGAGCGCAGCCAGGGGCTGCCCGATGATGCTGCCACAGCCTCGCTGGCTGTCCCTGGGGCACAGCAGCACCAGCCCCGTTGGCAGCGGCAGCACTCGGAATCAACCCTCAGTCAGCCCTGCGCTGCCCTTATAAACGCAGAGGCGGCTCTCTGCGAAAGGAAACCACGGCAGCGCGTCCCCAGCAACACTCACAGGCTTCCAGCCGCCACCCCAAATCTCTGCGGGCCTCAGGGTCACAGTGGCTCTGCCATGGCCATGCCAGTGCTGCTTCCTGAGACAGTGGAATTTTGTCACCAGCGTTTGGAGGAAGAGGGCAACTCTCAGGTGACATTGGCAGGATAGGCCCCCTCACAGAAGGAGCAGTCACAGAGGGAGGAGGAGACAAAGGAGACACTGCAACAGAGGGAGGGTCGGCTGCTGGAGCAGAAGCCACGGCCAGGACTGGGGAAGTGGTGACGGTGGCTTCTGCTTCTCTACCAGTTTGTATGTGGAGCAAAGAGTCCCAAAGTAACCGGCACGTCGTAAGCGACCCTGTAGCTATATCATCTCCTCTTGTTGCTGCCTCCCACAACACGTGCCCTGCTGCTTCCTCCTGTGTTCCAAGAAAAAACACAGTCCATGTGCACGCTCTCACAATATTCTTTTTACACCACAGGAGCAAGGCACATAGTGCTCGCTCCTCACACTTAACACCTTTCTCTGTAAGTTCAAAGCAGAATGCCCAAAACAGATTCCTCTTCCGCTGCTGTTTCAGTCCCCATCATTACACTTCCCAGTCGCTTCCCTAGCCACCAGCGTCTCTATTTTCATAAGTTGTCCGGATGTTCAGGCTCTCGCTTTCCTCCGGCCTTGCTAGACTGGGCTCCCACACCAGCTGCTCTCTGGTCTGCAGTTCCCTACCCAAATCACCACAGGCTCACCACTTGACAGAGAACACACGACTGACACCACAAATGGTTTCAAGCATTAGCACTTCATGATTCCCTGGCAAAACCTTTTATACCCTTTTCCTTTTGCATAACACCTGTGTGCCCTTTTACCTTTTTGTTATTGGTCAGTGCCCCTCAGCATTCCCTGCTCCTTTTCCTTTAACGATGGTCCCCTGTCTTACACAGCTGCAGCCCATCAGGGATGAGCTCAGCCACAGCCCCATTCCTGATTTCTCACAATCTATTCTCCTGAGTCCAGGGACTTGACCTTCTTGTCCCCTGGGTATTATTAATGGACCCTCTGTGGGTTAGCCAGGATAGCTCTGGCTGCAGGAGCTGTGATGAGGGTC
>NW_015379394.1:0-1061 GCF_001522545.3 Parus major | reverse complement strand
TCCCCAGGGAAAGCTGCCCCTGAAGGCTCTGGAAGGCTGCAGGGGCCCTTGGATCTACCCCTGAGTCCAAGCCCCTGAGATTGATACCTGTGCTGTTAAGGGAGTTGTGGCCTTGGTGGGACCGAAGATGAATGGTCACAAGGATTTTTTCCAATAAATAAATCTTTCCAGTATCCAAGTGAACTGAGACTTGGGAGAGTTTTCAGGATTGTGTGAAAGTGTCAAAAACCTCAAAGGCTGAAAGGCGGATTTCAACTGAAAGGGCCAGGTCTGTTAGGGTGAGAATCATGGAATGATGGAATGGCCCGAGTTGGAAGGGACACACCAGGGTCTTGGGAGAAGCAGGATTGAAAGCTTTACTGAAATCCAAAAAGCTCAGATTAACTGCCTTTCGTTAACTAAGATCGTGGGTTAATGTGCTGTTAAAGGAAATTTAGGTTGAGGTACTGAGCTATCCCTCATGAGTCCGTAGTGGCAGTGACTCATGACTGCCTTGTCCTTTGAGGGTTTTTCAGTCAAAAGTGACCAGAAGTGATAGACCTGGTTTAAAAGACAGGTGTCTACCAAGGAAGGTGGGAACCTGTCTGGAATGGAGAATATGGCCCTCTTCTCTCCATATAATTTTAACTTTGAATCTATGTGGCTTTCATGCAAAGCTAGGGGAAAGGGAACTGTTATAAATACACTCGAGAGAGTGTTAAACTTTAATTAAAGAAAAGTTTTATTAATTATAGCAAGCAAGATAATAAGCAAATCACAGCGCGCTGATGACCAAGAAGCAATCCACTTCTGGCCGTCCCTCCGTGCCCCCCCGGATTGCCTTTTATCTGTTCGGCTCTTCTGCTGAGTATCTTCCTGAGTTCTTTTGTGCCTGCGTTTTCCGGCCTTCAGGGGTTTCCTGGTCTCCTTCTGCCCTCTTGTGATTGCAAGATTCATTCCTCCTCTGACCTTCTACCCCTTTCGGAGGTCTTAATCGCGGCGGCTTTCTGGAATTCAAAGAATCTCGGCAAGGCCATAATAATTATGCCAGCGTCAGTATCAACCTTCAATATAATCTTGAT
>NW_015379393.1:17487-23685 GCF_001522545.3 Parus major | reverse complement strand
GTTCTCAATAGTAGCAGCTATGAGACGCTTAAAGCACAACAAACTGTTAAAATGCATTTGTACAAAGCAAATGATCAGAAGCCTTAGGTAACAGACCAAATAAACCATGCAGCAGTTGGTTTAATCTGAAGCCTCTCCCATGGCAGCTGACCCTCAGCAATGGTACATCTTCTTGGAATTCATGAAACACTGAAAAAATAAGAAAGCTATAACAAACAAAAACTGTGGAGATTGCAACAAATAGAACTCTCGATGAACTCAAGGGTGTCACAGACTGCATTCACTTCTATCCACAAGCAGGTGTTCATCAGTGTTCTATCATAGCTGTTTCAGTTGTAGTCATCTTCATCTCTCTAGGAAAATAACTATACTTTGCAGTTCAAACAAGTGTCTCCAATAAAGCATAAAAGAATTTAAATTAAACAGTATTTGAACCTGGTAAAAATTAATTATAACAAAAGGAAATAACAAACTTAACCTTAAAAGAATATCCAAGTTAGAAAACTTAACTTAAAAACATTCAAGCCTAAACATAATAAAACATAACTTTGCTTAATTCTATTAACACTTAATCTATAATAAATAAAAACATAACTTAATCTTATTCTGTTACTACAAAAAGCAGCTAAAAGTTTGATATATACCTTTTAAACACAATATAACAGTAACATGGATTCACTACAAAGATTATAAAAATGTAACAAATCCATCACAATTCTATGTCATCTAGCTTTGAGAATAACTATCAATAACTGCAAATGTTACTAAGAATACTTATTCATAATAGGAATTTGCCTAGTATATGCTTAAATTGGTTAGGATTTTCAAGTGCAGCTTTTCTAGAGAAAAACCACAACAACACAGGATTTGGCAAGTTGCCATTCAGCTTTTGTAGCACTTTTCAGAAACATTAAGTCTAATTCTTAAACTAAAATCTAAAATCCAAATTGGTATATATGCAGTTATATGTGTTTTATATAACAAAAGGACTCACATTGAAATTACCTTATTAAAAATGTGGAAAAAACAAGCAAATGGGTAATGTATGTTTTAACTTAATGTTGTCTTGTGCAGTAAAGTTCTCTAAAGTAATTATTTTTAAACCACAAATCTCTTCTGTAGATAACATTAATTGGAAGGTTGTTTTCTTAGTGGCTGTAAATCATTCCATATTTTAACATTAGGTTTTAAAACTAATTATTTCAAGGTAGCTTCTGTTAATATTCACCTTAAACACCTTTTTTTGAAAAGGGGCTTTTTAAATTTTCAATAATCACAATAATTTCTCTAGTTAAACTCTAAAAACTTCAACTACATAAATTCATAATTACTTAAAACACAAAATTAACTCTAAAAGGGTATATAAAAACATTTTAAAAACCAATAAATCATGACTTTTTAAAAAACTGGGTATTATCTCGGTGCTTTTTCTTAGAGAGGGAGCTGGGGGGTGGACTGCCCACCCTGCTGCTGCTCTCTGCTGCTGTTATTTTTCTTCACATCCCCCACATACTCTCACAGAGAAGAAAAACGGAGAGAAAAAAAAAAAAAAAGCTTGCAAAGTTAACTTTAACAAATGCTGGTTTTTTTCTCTCAATTTCTCTTTCCTTTTTTACAGACAGAGGAAAAAGGGCACGATTTTACAAAAGCAGGAGATGTTACACAAAAAGTCTCTCAGGGCCAGGTGCTAACAACAGTGAGCATTGCAGATCATCAACTTCTAATTATAGTGATGAATTTTGAACTATATACCATATAGTTCACGATTTTTTGGCTATTTTGTCTCTCTTTGAAGCTGTCTGAGCCACCTGTTTCTGCTCAACTGCTTCTGTAATTGTTCAGCATGGCCTTGGAGCTTTTTCTGCACTGCCTCTGCCCTGGGACTGCCTTCGTTCTCTGCACACACCTCAGTGCTTTCCCCCATGTCCCCCTGGTTCAGATGGAAACCAATCTAAATTTGGCTTCTTTTCTTCCAGGGTAGTAAAGTTGGAACTTAAATAAGATAGTAGTGTTAAAAGCGTCTCCAAAAGCAAAGGAAATAGTTTAGGACGTATCATATCCAGCTGTTGCTGAGCAGATTCTGTTCATTGTTTCAGCGTTTGCTGTGGAATTTCTTTCTCATTATTTTCTTCTTTCTGACTCTCTCTCCCTCTTTCCACGGGCAGCATAGATAAAAACGCTTTCCCAGCAGTGGGAGGTAGAGGTGTCTGCTGCTGTGATGCAGGTAGAATTACGGGGCTCACAGCCTCAGGATATCTTGCTTTTCTGTTTTCTAAGGTATTAATTACAACCTGCCAAGTTGGACTGAGAGACACAGTGTCCTTGCTCTTTTCCGTGATTGCCATTTCCCACATCAGATCCCTTATATCCATCCATTCCTCAACTGCTAAGAGCAGTGGGGGGGCACTGCTAAATGACCATGATTCTTAGCCCATATGATGAGTTTATCCAGGTCCTTATTCCTGGCTGCTTCACCTCGTTTAACGAGAATACCAAGAAGCAATTTTTTAGCTGCTGCAGACTCCACATCCATTTTTCATGTGGCCATGGCGGGGGAAGGGTCGCAACCCCTCACTTATTCCTCCACCTTCGGACTCCCCCAGCCACCCGCCTCCTTCTTCCGCGGGTCGTCAATCCGGTAACCGATCCAAGGCAGCGTCTATCTGTGCTCAGATCTGCTCCACCAATCTCGGTCCAAGGCTTCATCCCACCATGCATGGACCTGTCAAAGCCCCCCTGCCTGCAGGGTTCCGTTCGGAGCACCAGATATTGAGAGACCGCCAGCTATTCACAACTCTTCACATAAGTAAACGTGAACACCGTTTATTTCTATGTTTAGCACACCTTTTATAGGGTTCTACAGGGTCCGCGGGCAGAGCAAGCTACTATTGGCTAACACACACAGGTTTACATTTTTTCTCCTACACACAAGGATATTGTTTTGCTTTACTCTCTCTTCTGCAGGAAGGTTTCAAGGACTTTAGCCTTTAATATCACGACTTATTTCAAAGACTGGTTTGTGCAGGCAGGCGTTTACTAATATATAAAATATAGCAACAGGATTAATAGGCAGACTCAGGATCACTCTATGGCAGGCCTCGTTGGCATTTCTCTGAGCCATCTCCTTAATTAGTTCCGTCTGGGCCACTGATCCTTCCACCTGCCTTTGTATCTGCATTCAAAGCCAGTCGACAAACTGCAAAAAACTTTCTGATGGAAGCTGTTTAATATTAACATAGCTGACTTGAGTTTCAACTAACTGTTAGTAATTGGTTAAAAGTTTTTTCTGCTACATCACAGATCTTATCTGCAATAGATTTTGTTAATACTCGCACCTGTTCTTCAGGTTTAGACCACCTTCCCTCCCAGCATAGATATTCTAGAGTTATTTCATTATTCTCTGTATAATGTGCATTCTGGGTACTTTGTCTAAGCTCCACTAGGAGGATTCTTAAGGCTTTTTTCCATGATCTTTCCCAAAGATCAAACTCAGAGGGAGTCAAGAGACACCAGAAAAGGTCTTTGAGATCAGCAGGAACTAGATCCTGTGATTTTAATGTAGCTCGTATTATTCCTTTTAATACTTCACTATCTCTACCAAATTTGCTCTGTGCTTTGTATATTTCTTTTATATTTTGGCAAGAAAGTGGCTGATATTGCACTTGAGTTTTTCCGTTATTAGTGTATACTACTGGCGCAGCTGTAACCTTGTCTTCATCTTCCCCAGGGCCTCTACCTCCTGGGTTTCCCAGCCAACCCCCTCCCCGACTGGGCCCCGGGGGCCCCCACTCCCATACCGCGTCTGTGGAGAGGCCCAGCCCCACCCCCACAGGAGCTGGGCAAGGGCTCATTCCCCCCCGGGGGGCAGGGCCAGGACACCCCTCTCCCTGCCAACCCCCCCACCATGAGCAAGGGGTAGGGCTACCCCTCCCACACTCCCACACCCCCCCCTTCCCGGTGGAGACAGAAGGAAGGGGAAAGGGGAGCAGGATTTCAACATCTGGAGGTGGGGTCACAGGGTGATGTCATGCAGGGCAAGAGCATGTTGGAGATGGAAGGAATGTCTGAGGGAAGGAAGGGGTTGTGGGTGGAGACACGTGGGTGGAAGGGGTTATGGGAGGGAGAAGGGGGGTGGGGTGAAGGTCCCACCATGTAGCCTGACAGAACATGGCTGGAGCCATCTTGGCTCTCAGCCACATGGGGATAGAGGGGTTCATTGTCTTTAACACTGGGAAGAGGTGGGTATAGGGACAGAGTTCAGATGGTCTGCGTGTAACTGTTATAAGTATGTATAGTGTTGTAATTGTTAGTCTGTTGGTATGTTCTTGTTCTCCCCTATTACCTGTGTTAGTTTTGACCCCAGATGTCAATTATGTAGACCCCTCCCCTTATTCTCGAACCTTCCCTGCCCATCACTCCGGCCTGCCCTAATCCCCTATCCATCATTGTAAACCCGACCCTTTCTTCCAGAACCTTCCATGCTCCTCACCCCTAGTTTGGTTCGCGATTGGTTCCCTAGTTGCTGTCCCGCCCATGACATGTCCCTATTGGTTCCCAGTAGTTCAACCGCCTCCCCTAACTCCTCCTCCCCTGATCCCTCATTGGACCCTGAGTTGTACCCTCCCCTGGGGATCAAGCAGTATATAATCTTGTGCATAGCTGTGTTCGGGGCTCTCCTTCCTCATCGGGTTGTGAGTTGCAGGGATTCAGGATAGCCTGTCTTCCTACTCCTGTTGGTATTTTTGTCATCAAATAAAGGTTTGGCTACTTCTTTTAACATCCAGAAGAGTCCAGACCCTCGTTTTTGACAATTTTTGGTGCCGAAACCTGGGATATTCACGTCCAGAGGTGGTTCCGGAGTAGCACAGATTTGGGTGGCGCGCATTTTCTTTTTATATATACCCCTGGACTACGTCGAGACCACGGAACGGTTGCTGGATAGAACCCGAAGACCAGCAGGAGTGACAACCCGGTGAGAAGGACCCCCCCCCTCTCCAGGGAGCAACCCTGACCGGTAAGGTGTTGGGGTGAAGGGGGAGGGACTCTCTTAGGCTAGGAGGGAGATGGGCAAACCCCAGGGACCCAAAGAAGGAAAACGGGTGACCCCTAGGGACCCCAAAGTGCCTGGGACAACACCTGAGAGAGGGGTTCCCCAGAAGTCTAACTGAAAGTCCCGAGCTTGAGAAGTTTGGGAGAGGACTCTGAAGCCCTTAAGGCCAGGAAGGTGCTGGAGTCTGTACACCACAGTGTGGAGACCTAGGAGGGAGAGGCCACCGACTGTGGGAGGGTCCCCTTGGTGGTTAAGACCATGTGGGAAGGTTTTTTTGTGAGTTGGACCATCTGGGGAATTAGGACCCGGAAGTGGGGAGGTAACTTTTCTCTAGACAGGGGAGAAAGGGGGTTCTCACTCCGGGGGTTGTGCTCCTTGAGGGTTGAGGGACAACCTGGGGAGTTAGGACCCCAAACTAGGAACCTCACCCGGAGTTTTTGGGGTTCGTAGGGGGAACCTCACAAGGCGGAGACCCTAGAGAGGGAATAAGGGCCACCGGTTGTGGGAAGGGCCTCCTACTCATTAGGATTAGGAGGGAATGGTTTTAGAGCCTGTCATTATAGGGTTCTTGTATAAGGTTCTTTGAGTTCTGGTCATTTATAAGTTCCTTTGTTGTTAGTTGAATTTCCTTTTTTTTAAGAGATACTCTTTTTACGATAAAAGGCCAAGAAAAATTGATTGTGATTCAGATTTGTGTTGCCCGTCATTAAATTTTAGTTTGGGTAGGGGCACATTATCCATTCAGTTTGAGGCTTGGTATGTTGAAGTAATCCCGGTGCGCCGGAGGGATGTAGTTCTGGGGTGAGGCTCAGCCGAGAGTCTCCAGATCATCCCCTGGCTGTGGTGAGCAGAGATTGTGTGGCTGGCAGGGCAGCCATTTTGTGGTGAATTGTGTGGCTGGTCGAGCAGCCATTTCGTTGTTGGTTAAGTAGTCAGCAGAACACTCATTTTGGTGTGATAGGCTGAGTGGCTGGAAGGGTGGCCATTTTGTTGCTGTGGCTGTATGGTCGAGAAGGCAGCCATTTTGAATTGTAAAGGTCGATTGCTGGTTAGACATATTAATTTTATCATTTAATCATCGTTTTCTATTGTCAGTCATTTTGTTTTTACTTGATTACTTTTATATTCAATTATTGTTTCCAATTGTC
>NW_015379393.1:0-17302 GCF_001522545.3 Parus major | reverse complement strand
ATTGTCCGCCATTTTGTTTTTACTAGATTACATTTATATTTAATTATTGTTTTCAATTGTCTGCCATTTTGTTTTTACCCGATTACTTTCAATTGTCTGCCATTTTGTTTTTACTTGATTGTATTTATATTTAGTTATTGTTTCCAATTGTCCGCCATTTTGTTTTTACTGGATTACATTTATATTTAATTATTGTTTTCAATTGTCCGCCATTTTGTTTCTACACGATTATATTCAGAGATCGTATTTACATTTAATTATTATTATTTTCAATTGTCTGTCATTTTGTTTCTACTCTAATACATTGATAACACTTCGTAGGTATTTTTGATTCTGGTTATTAAAGTGTGAGGTCACGGGTGTGTTATCTCGTTTTTGTTTGAAATAAATACATATCGATTTACATTACTTGGAGCAAATAGAAAGGCAAAATGAGGCAATGTGCAGGGAAGAGTGGCAATAAGAAAAACAGGGAAGAAAAGATGCCAAGAGAAATACCTCCGAATAGCCCACTGGGAAAAATGTTGAGTAAGTGGGAGAAGGAGGAAAGGCAAAAGGAATTAGATAAGGTAAAAATGATAAGGTATTGTACGGAAATATGGTCAAAGGAGAGCATTTCTGAGGGCCCGGTGTTTTGGCCCTGGTACGGGTCGGGAGAGAAATGGTTGTGTCTAGCCTTGAATAAACATGTAAGTTTAAAGGAGACATCAAATGACGAGGAAGTAAAGTATGCTAGCTGTTGGCTTCATGATGATAAGAGAGAAGAAGGAGTTAAAGTATATAAGGTAACTAAGGAGTCTGAAAAAGGAGAGAAACTGGAGAAGAAATGGGACCCTTTAGAAAACCTCCCACCACCTCTTCCCCCAACTCCACCTATGGTGCATCATCCTCCTCCTCTGCCATTAACATCTTACCCTATGCTACCTCAAGCTTCCCTGGTCCCCTTGTCTGTATCTTCATACCCAATATTAGAACCCACTACCTCTTCTTACAGAACCTCTAATTTCCCGGTTGTTTCCCCTATGACACTGACACCCTCTTTGGGGTTACCAGTGGAGATTTCAACCTCAACTCCTCCACCAAGGCCTCCTCCTAACATCCTTGCAGTTCCCGCAGGATCTCAAAGCGCCCAATTGACTGATTCTCCCTCAACTAACCTGAACGTCCCTGTATCCCTTCCGATCTCTGATAAACAGAGTTGGGATGAAGGGGGACA
Organism: Parus major; assembly: GCF_001522545.3. NCBI lineage: Eukaryota > Metazoa > Chordata > Aves > Passeriformes > Paridae > Parus > Parus major. The sequence continues at coordinate 16,086 of NW_015379393.1, read as the reverse complement.
TAGATATAATTACCAGATTCCAAACAAAAAGAAATGAAGACAAAAGTGGAATAGCAGAAAAATTGTTCCCATTGCGGGAAGTACCCATGGGAGGTGCCAGAGGGGGTATAGGGTTTGTGAATGCTCCTCTGACCGCCTCGGAGGTGCGGAACTTTAAAAAAGAGATAAAAACCTTATTGGAAGATCCAATTGGAATCTCTAATCAGTTAGATCAATTCCTAGGCCCGAGTGTGTACACCTGGGAAGAATTGAATTCAATATTGAATATCCTGTTTTCCCCAGAGGAAAATCAGTTGATTAGAGCCGCTGCAATGAGGATATGGGAGAGGGAAAATCGGATTGGCCCCAGAGGGGAGGAGAAGGTTCCAAATCGAGATCCTGGGTGGAATCCTAATGAGGAAGAGGGAAGAGGGAATATGAGAGATTACAGAACATTAATGATTAGAGGTATAAGGGAGGCAGTACCGAGAGCGAATAACGCCAAGCTGGCTTTTGATAGTCATCAGGAGAAGGAAGAGACACCTAGTGTGTGGTTGGAGAGGTTGAGAAGAAACTTTCAGTTATACTCAAGTGTTGATCCAGAAAGCCTGGAGGGACAGGTGCTAGTAAAAATACAATTCATGACCAAGGTGTGGGTGGATATAAGAAGAAAATTAGAAAAATTGGATGATTGGCAGGAGAAGGGGTTGAATGAACTGCTGAGGGAAGCACAAAAAGTTTATCTGAGGAAGGAAGAGGAGAAAGCAAAAGCAAAAATAATGATAGCAGTGGCCAAAGAGAGCATGGGGGGAGAAAGAGGAGGAGTCAAAAAGGATGACAAGAGAGAATTCAAGAGGTGGGAGGAGGAAAAGGAAGGATGGAGAAGAGAAAAAGATACAGAGGTCAGAATTAATATGCTATTACTGTAATGGGAAAGGACATGTTAAAAGGTTCTGTAAGAAAAGGCAACAAGATGAGCATATAGCCAAGGAACAGGATACTCTAGAGAAAATATTAAGAGGTGATGATTAGGGTGTCAGGGGTTCTATGCTCTGAGGGATGGCATGAAACATTGAAAAGAACCCCTGGTAAAATTGGAAGTAGGCCCTCAGAGCGAAGAATATGAATTTTTAGTTGATACAGGGGCGGATAGGTACGGTGTCTACAAGGTTCCAGAAGGATATGGTTTAAGTGAGAGGACTTGCAAAGTAAATGGTGCTGAAAATAATCCTTTTGAGGTTTTTATTATAGAAGGGGTAACAGTTAAGGGGGGTTTCCGGGAAGGGTGTGTGGATCTGCTACACATCCCGGACATAAAGTGCAATCTATTGGGCCGAGACGTACAAGTGCAATTACAAATAGGGGTAATACCAACAGAGGGGCAGATGGTAGCCAAGATGTTGTTAAGAGAGGAAGATGAAAGTAAAATCGATCAAAGAGTATGGGCAGAAAAAGGGCAGCATGGGTTGTTGGATATTCCTCCAATAGAGGTAAAAATGAAGCCTAGAATACCTCCTATTCGAATACGACAGTATCCCATATCGGTAGAAGGGAGACAAGGGCTGAATGGCATCATTAGTGAGTTGATTGAGGGAGGGATACTAGAACCATGCATGTCCCCCCATAATACTCCCATTTTGCCAGTAAAAAAAATTAGATGGTACTTACCAGCTAGTGCAAGATTTGAGGGAGGTTAACAGACAGACCATCACTTGATATCTAGTGGTAGCCAACCCTTATAACCTACTGAATAGGATACCGTCAGACAAGTATGGAGTCTACGGTCTGATGTCATTGGAGAAGAATGCATTTGGAGAAAAGGACCCCGGTTTAAGTTCTATGTGGGTGAGTTGCCATGTAAAAGATATTTTGTAACAAATGACATGCATAAATGGTGGATTCCTCGAGCTCCTCATTTGTACTGGGCTAAGGAGAAAGAACCGAGATGCTCTTATGTGGAAAGGGAAAAATTATATGAGTGTGCAACTATGGATCCAAACCCAAATCCACTACGGGGGGACAAAAGGTTAGCCAAATTTTGGCACCATATTGGAGTGGACACCATAGAACCCCTGGGCTTCTGGAGGGCTCCAATTAATTTTTATTGGATTTGTGGGAGGTCAGCTTATGTTATGCTGCCTAAAGACTGGGCGGGAAGCTGCACACTTGGAATTATTAAACCTTCCTTTTTCCTTCTTCCCCGATTAGAGGATAGGCATTTGGGGGTTCCATTGTATGATGAACTGAAAAGAAAAAGGAGAGAGGTGTTAATTGGGGGAACCCAAAAATGGGGAGACGATGAGTGGCCACCGGAACGAATTATAGCAACCTATGGCCCGGCTACCTGGGCGCAAGACGGATCATGGGGATACAGAACCCCAATATATATGCTAAACAGACTGATACAGTTACAAGCAGTGGTAGAGATTATCTCTAATCAGTCCAGCCTAGCCCTTGATTTGCTGTCTGCACAAGCCCGACAAATGAGGACCATGATCTATCAAAACCGGTTAGCCCTGGACTACCTACTGGCAGAAGAGGGAGACGTGTGTGGGAAGTTCAACTCCTCCGAGTGTTGCGTTGAGATAGACGACCACAGTGAGGTAATCAAGAACATAAGTACTAACATCCGAAAACTAGCACATGTCCCAGTTCAAAAGTGGTCCTCATTAGCCAAGACCAGTTGGTGGAATAATCTTTTTAATGGAGAGTGGTGGAAAAAGCTGTTAATTGTCATAGGCTGTATATTAACCGGTGTCTCTTTCCTCCCTTGTCTAATCCCATGTATAATCCGGACCATCATGAAAACGGTACAAAAATCCCTGGAACTGAGTTTGAAACAAGAATTAAATGAGAACATTTACCAGATAAAGACTGAAAACTCAGACAAAGATCATGGACCTGAATTGGCAGTGACCCTCTACAGAAACTTCCAGAAGCTTTGAAAAATCTATCAAGAGTATGAAGAGGAAGTCTGAAGTTAGGACAAGAAGCACATTAAGTGCTTTTGATGCGGGCTTAAGTTAGTGAAGACTGCTTTGAGGACTGTTTATAAGATTTGGACTTAAGCCCGATCAAAGTTTAAGAGGGGGGAATTGTTATAAGTATGTTTAGTGTTATGATTTAATTGTTAGTCTGTTGGTATGTTCTTGTTCTCCCCTATTACCTGTGTTGGTTTTGACCCCAGATGTCAATTATGTAGACCACTCCCCTTATTCTCGAACCTTCCCTGCCCATCACTCCGGCCTGCCCTAATCCCCTATCCATCATTGTAAACCCGACCCTTTCTTCCAGAACCTTCCATGCTCCTCACCCCTAGTTCGGTTCGTGATTGGTTCCCTAGTTGCTGTCCCGCCCATGACATGTCCCTATTGGTTCCCAGTAGTGTAACCACCTCCCCTAACTCCTCCTCCCCTGATCCCTCATTGGACCCTGAGTTGTACCCTCCCCTGGGGATCAAGCAGTATATAATCTTGTGCATAGCTGTGTTCGGGGCTCTCCTTCCTCATCGGGTTGTGAGTTGCAGGGATTCAGGCTAGCCTGTCTTCCTACTCCTGTTGGTATTTTTGTCATCGAATAAAGGTTTGGCTACTTCTTTTAACATCCAGAAGAGTCCAGACCCTTGTTTTTGACATAACCGTCAGAACTGGGTGGCTGAAGGAGACACATGGGAACAGGAACGGCATTGTCAAGCTGCGTTTCCTGTTTTCCTTGGGTTATCCCAGGTTTCTCTTTCAGCTGAGGAGCAGGGGGTTTGGGAAAAGGGTTAGGGGAATCCGGTAAGGACTGCAGTGGCTGTTTCTCTATTACTTTTATTTCTCTGTTAACCAACTCTTTTCAAATTAAAAAAAAAACCAAAAAAAAAACCAGGAGAAATTCTGAAGCAATTTGTCTCCCTCTTCTACTTTAAGAGTTAATAAGTTTCCAATTTTACCCCAGGCAGCAACCAAATATATTTCTAGAGAATCAAGCTATGAATAGTGCTGGGACAGCCACAGAACAAACTGTTCCAACTTACTTTTTTGAAATTTTTACATGTGTGGAATTTTTTGTTCATAACTCCTTATGACGTGTAGAAAGCTGCGAGCCCATTTTTTGATGTTAAAACAGCTTTCAGCATAATCTTTTTCCACCACAGAAAAGAAAATGGCCTGCACTGAAAGGGTTACCCTGCCCTCTGGGATCCACGTTCCTTCAGCTTCAGCCTCATGGAAGGGTGTTTTTTGTTTGTAGGACCCAGTGGCTCCTTTAGCTTCAGGCACCCGGGAGGGCTCCCCTCCCGATGCTCTGTGCTGTTCGGCTGGCGCATGGTGGGTGTTTCTCCGCTGGTGCTGCCGCCCTGAGGCCCCGCTCTGGGCGCAGGTCGGGACCAGCTGCACTGCTCTGCCGCCAGCCTGGCCACGCCGCATGAGTGCACGATCTCATGCTGCTCCAGTCCTGACTGTGGCCTCACTCCCCCGTGGGTACACACAGCGCCCTGGCTGGCCCCACACCGGCCGTGAGCAACACGTGAGAAGGCATGGCAGTGGCTGGGGCACGCCGCAGCCTGTGCTTTCTCAGGGCTGGCGGCCGCACAGCATGCTCTCTGCTCGGCCGCCTCTGCCCCCTGGCCCCAGGCACATGCTCCACCGGCCACTTCTAACAAAGCCTCCCCGCCGCTGTCTGCTGCACTGCAGAGGGCCCGGACCCATGCCTCTGACCTACTTACCCTTGTGAGTCTTCCTGGTGTTTCTGGTGGTGGGGAAAAGATCCCTATTATTTGGAAATCAATCTCTCCTGGGCTGGCGGGGAGACTGCCAATTTCATCTTGTAAGTTTTTTGGCTGTATTTTAAACAGCGTTCAAAACTTTCAAGGCCCTGGCTTTTTCAGACATTTAGCCTGGACTTCACAGGCCAAAACACACTGGGCATCACTCTGCTGTAAATATTATATTAACCCCTTCATTCTTGTCCCCATAGAGATGTGGCCGGCCTACAAAGACCACAGTGCAGGGTGGGCATGGGATCCTATAACATATTCAGCATGAACATGGGTATTTCGACAAAGGAGGCTCAATCTTGCTGAATGTGGTCCAGGATTTATTGTGCATGAATCGCCCAGGACAAGATATCACATCTTGCTGGAGCTTATCTGGCTCTATCACTTCGGCCTGCAACAGGAGTGGGTCACACCCCAGGAGCAGGATGACCCGAGGTGCAACTAGACTATTCGCTCTATGGCTTTTTGGCTGTCAGTCTGTGCTCTGAGGAGACAAAGACAAGAGGGAGATCTTTTGCATGGGATAACAAAGGATTTATTGCTCTGGGGAATCTTGGGGGCAAAAGACAGAAAATGTGAGTTTGCAACAGCTGAAATAGGGAGGCGGTTCAAAGGGAGGGTACAAAGCATCAGCTAATCAGAGATATCCTGGGGAGGGTAAAAGGCAGGGTTCACAAAATCATCATCCAATGAGGGAGGTAGGGGGGGAAGGTTGGGTCACATGGACTAATCAAGTGTTGAAGTTTAGGGGATTTCCGAAGTGGAATTCCAAGCATGTGGTGGGCCTACGACAGATTGACAGGAGACTGAGGGTAGATTGACAACATGGGGTGGAAGGGTCTCATTTGGACCAAACCATCAACTTAGGTAACAACAGAACATACCATTAACAAGAAACACACTGCAACATGTGTGGATACTTCTACATGATTGACTTCATCATGGTAAACATTAACTAAAAACTTCTGACATATCGTTGGGAAAAAGAACAGTCAGGGATAATCTGACACAATCAATTAGGGGCTCGGGTTTTCCAGTTCCTTGGTGCTGGTGCCTCTGGAGGGAAGCCACAGTTCCATCTTTGGTGGACTGACCTGATTGTGATACGGGCTTGGGGATGTGTGGTTTCACCCACTTCTGAGGGACCCATCTCAACCCAGAGGGCATGGACACGCAAGCGTATCCCTGACCCCAAGTGATTGACTCAAATGGGCCCTCTACTTTTGCTGTCTCCAGACTCTTTATGAAAACTGAGAGGTGTTCTCTCAATTTCAGCTGTGTGTTACTACTGAAATGCTGAACAACAGGTGGGTTAAGGTGTTCAAATGAACAGTTTAGAAAATTTATGGTAAACAATGCTTTGCAGAGTTTAATCTGTGGTGGATCACTGGTGGTATTGCTCTGCTGCTGGTCTAGGACTCTCTTGAGCAACTGATCACTTCGCTGAATGATGGCTTGACCTGTGGGGGAGTAAGGGATGCCTATTTTATGGTTTACTCCCCATTTCTGCAGGAACTCCTGGAAGGCTTTCAAGGTATATGTGGGACCATTATCTGTTTTAATCTCTTTAGGGATCCCCAACACAGAAAAGGCCTGCACTAGGTGTTTTTGTGCATCTGTGGTCCTCTCCCCTGTATGGGCAGAAGCATAGACTGCTCTGGAGAAAGTATCCACTGAAACGTGAACATACCTCAGCCTGCTGAATTGCGGCACGTGAGTCATGTCCATCTGCCTAACTTCGCAGCTATTGAGGCCTCTTGGATTTACACCAGCACTTACAGTTTGTACTGCATACCTTTGGCAACTGGGCCATGTAGCTACGATGGCTTTGGCCTGGTCCCGCTTTAGATGGAATTAGAGTACCAGGCCAGGCAGATTCTGATGGAATTGTTGATGGCTCAGCTTTGCCTGCTGAAAGATGTCTGGCAGGTTAACCATCTCAGCTGGGGCAGCCAGGACATCTGCTCTTCTGTTCCTCTCTGCAATGAAACCTGGAAGGTCAGTGTGTGACTTCACATGCATCACACAGAAAGGTTGCTCTCTGTGGGAAACAAGATAAACTAATTTTGAGAGTAACTTAAACAGGCTAGGATTAGAGACCTCCTTTAAAAGAGCATTTTCAGCTCTAGATACTACTCCTGCAACATAGGCCAAATCAGTGACTAGATTAAAAGGTTCAGAAAACCTCTCAAAGGCTCTGCATCTAACTCAATAATTTGAGGGGAGCCCTCAACTTCTTTTACATCTGTCTCCCATTTCTGAGTCTGAGGATCCTTCCAAGTCATCACTGACTTGTGGGATGCTCCAGATGCATCTGTGAAAACTCTCATAACATTGATTGGCCTCCGACTTTGTTTTTCGTTGGGGACTAATTTGGTTGTCGAATTAAATAATTTGTGTCCAGGATTATGAATTGAAATTTGTCCTGGGTAGCTATCTAGAGCAAATTGGAGTGTCTCATTTTCCCTAAGTAACTGCTCCAGAACCACTTTTGTCAGCTTACCTGATGTTAGGGTAAGTGGTAGATGGATGCATGTGAAGTCACACCCCTCCAGTTCTCGCATTCTTGCCCTGGCCTTCCGGATCAACTGAGCCATTAACTCTTGTGGCCTGGTGTCATGATCTGCAAAGTGGGATTCGTTATGTGGTTCTTTTAGTCGGTCTTAGACTACAAAAGATTATCAGCAAACCAAGGACTTAAACAGCAAAACACACTTTATTGAGTGCTCATCAGCACTAATAAAGTGATAGAGAGAAAAGAGGAAAAAGCAAAGCATAAGAAAAAGAGAGTAAGGGGATTATAGCTACCAACATCCAAGTCCACTCAGCCGTCCAATGACACAGAGTCTTCTGTCTGTTGGGGAGATCACAAAGGAAGGTAAGTTTGGGGTATTATTTTATAGTCTTTTGCAAAGCGAGGGGCGCAGGGCCAAAAACAGATGAGACTGATGATCATTGTGATGAATTCCATTGTGCGGGGGGCAGGTGTAGGGTACAGAGTGATCCATGTCTTGCTAGTCTTTGCTCACCAGCAGGAACGAGGGCAAGGTGTTGTGGAAAACCCATTGCACAGGTTACCATGCACAAGCCTCTGCTCACCAGCAGGAATGAGGGCAGTGTGCCGTGCAACTACCTGCAAACAATCACTTAGCAAACATCCATCTCAGCTAGGCCCAAATCCCCAAACCAAGTCCCTTGTGATACTCAGGGTCTCAGTCTCTGTCCTTGAGAGGGTTGTGAGACAGATGAGGGAATCTTCGGACCGTCTCTTACACCTGGTGATACTTTTGGGCTGCTGGTGACTGAGGAATACCCACTCTATGATCAAGAGTGGATCCTTCTGACCTTGATCCCACTGGAAAATCAAGCCATGGAGGTGTGGCAGTCTTCCCAAAACAATAAACTTCAATGGCAAGTCTGGCAGGCAGCAATGAGCTTGCTTTGTTGCCATTGGCTCTTGAGCTTTCTCCAGAGCTAGCCTGGCCTCTTGGGTTAGGACCCTAGGATAAATCAGCTCCTCTCCCCCTTTCAATAAATTGAAAAGCGAGGCTAGGTCTTCTGTTGTTAAGCCCAGCCGGGGTCTGACCCAATTTAAGGACCCACACAGCTGGTGGAGATCAGCTAAGATTTTAGGGTTGTTTCTGATCATCAGTTTTTGAGGAGTAATGGTCCTCTTGCTAATTTGGAGCCCCAGATACCTCCAGGGGGGCACCCATTGAACTTTGTCCTTTTGGAGTTCAAATCTTGCAGCAATCAAAACATTGACAACTAGGTGAAGTGTGTGCTGTAGTATATCATCATTGGTGAGCACATCAACCATATAGTGCAGGATGATGGTTTCTCTTGCTTTGGCACGCACTGGGGACAGCAATGAAGCAACATATCACTGGCAGATACTGGGACTGTTTTTCATGCCTTGCAGCAAGGTACACCAATGGTGGTGCTTCATTGGCGCTTCTTGATTGATGGAGGGAACTGAGAAGGCAAACTATGGGGAATCAGCAGGGTCAAGGGGAATCTGGAAGAAACCGTCTTTTATATCAAAAACAGTGAAATTCCAATTTTGGGGGAGCATCAATGGAGAGGACATTCCTGGTTGAATTTCTGTCTTCAATGACTTTGTTAATTTCTCTAAGGTCCTGGAGGAGTCACCACTTGTCCTTTCCCAGCTTTTTGGTAACAAAGACTAAGGAATTCCAAGGGCTGGTGGTTGGCACAATGTTGCCTTTTGCTAACTGCTCTTCTACCAATTCATTGAGCGCCTTCAATTTTTGTTTATTCAACGGCCACTGATCTACCCAAACTGGGTGTTCTGTTTTCCAGTTCAGCTTCTGGGCAGGGCGCTCACCAGCAGCCGCTATGAAAAATCCCGTAGGGTTTTTGGGATTTCAGTTTTCACTTCCCACTGGGACATGGCATCTCTCCCCCACAGGGTAACTTTATAGTCTAAAACGAATGGGTGTAAAGCTGGCCAATTGCCCATCTGGCCTTTCAGTTTGGATGATGCTCTTAGATTGTTTGGCAAATTGGGCACCCCCAATGCCCTGTACTTTACCTATCATGGGTTGCAATTCCCAATGTGACGACCATCTGGTGGTTGCGATTATTGTCACATCTGCCCCTGTGTCCACCACTCCCTCAAGGTGAAGATAATCTTCACCTTACCAGAGTCCACAGCCCATCTAAGGCTTGTCTTCTCCAATGACTTCTGCCCAGTAGACACCTGGTGAAGAATCATCCACATGCATTTCATTTGGCATCGGAATCGTCTGGGCAATGATTTGGCCCTGTGGCATAAAGAAGGGTGGGTGGACACAACACGCCATGAGAATGAGTGCCTCCGACTCTGATATTATGATTGCTGGAGAGATTTCAGTCTCCTGGGGTGTGTGTTTGGTGTTCTTGATAATGACATACTTACAGTCCAGTCCTGTGGATGCTAACTGTGAAACAGAGAGCACGGTGCCTGTGGAAATTGCAGGCCACATAGCTTTCTTAGTCTTGCCTGAGAAAGTGGCCTGGGAAATCATGGGGAGGAATTAAAACAATCCTCAGAGACAGAGAACAGCCTTGCAGGTGCTGTTTGTCTGTTCCTTGTTTTCTTGCAAGAGAAGGTTGAGGGGTGGTGTACCCCACTGACCAATGATGGTGATGTGTTAGTTTACTAGCCAATAAGAATTTCTTTTCTGTACTTTTCACATATCGGTCTATAAAAAAAGACCTGAGGTAATAAACTGGGAGAAATTCTCCTGATCGACTCCCAAGAGAGTCTGTGTCATTCTTCTCGCCGTTCCTAATAGAGCAACATCTGGTGACTGCCAACGTGATGTGCATCTAGTGACCCCCGAGGTTCAGTGCAACCAGTGGACAACAAACCAGTCGCTTCCCTCACAGAGGGGTAAGTGAGAATCTCCTGGGCTCTCCTGGAGGGAGCTGGTTTTTAGACCAACGGGATAGTAAAGCCCTGCCAGTGAGCGGGCTTGGAATGGCTTATCTTGACGAAGCTAGAGCTTAAAGTCCCGTGTTAAGCCACTGCGTCTGCATCACTGCATTCGTGGGCCATCAAGATAGATGGTTCTCATAATGAAGAACCGCATTTCAACTAATGATCAGCTTGTCTTCTCTGCATGGCAGGATGCCTTGCCACGCATGAGACTCGATATTTCTGAAGATGCTATGCGCACTTTGTTCCAGTGGGTAAAAGCGCAAGGTTTTACTGTGACCCTTGATAATGCCTTTGATCTCGACATTTGGCTGTCAGTGGGAGACCGCTTATGGTCTGAGTTAACTGAAAGGTATACCAGCGTGTGCAGCCTGGCAGCCACCTGGGGTGCACTCTTTAAAGCGTTGGAGTGGTGCCAGTCTGGGGACAGTGAGGCTGGGATGGAAGTCTTCTGTTGAAAGACCCCCGAGCAATTCACCAGTCTTCACAGAAGTAATCATGAACGCCGTTTATTTCTATCTTTAGCACACCTTTTAGAGGGTTCTACAGGGTCTGCGGGCAGAGCAAGCTACTATTGGCTAACACACACAGTTTACATATTTTCCCCTACACACAAGGATATTGTTTTGCTTTACTCTCTCTTCTGCAGGCAAGTTTCAAGGATTTTAGCCTTTAATATTGCGACTTATCCCAGAGGCTGGTTTGTGCAGGCAGACCTTTACCAATATATAAAATACAGCAACAGTCTTGGATGCCAGGGGTGCCTCTTTTGTACACCATGAGAGACTGGGGGGTGAGACTGAGAACCCATCACCTGCGGAGCTGGGCGCACATGCCTCACCAACAGAGAGGCGGCAGGAGAACAGAGACCGCCCGTCCCCACCTGCGCCCTCCGCGGTGCCTTCACCACCCCGTGGCCACTGACATCAACGCTGTGAGCATTGCTGTGAGTGGCCGCGGGGGGCCCTTCGTTGCCAATGGTGTTTTTCAGCCGCCCCGCGCCCTCTGCATTTCTTTCTCCTGTGCCACAAGGGACAGCACGGACACCCCCGCTGCAGCCTGCCAGCGCGGCGGGAGGAGCAGCCCCCCTGTGTCCATCTGCAGGACCCGTCGGCGTGGTGGGGGGGACAAGCTTTCAGCCCCCCCCGCGTCCAGCCGTGGAACCCGCACATGTGTGAACGTCGCCAGGACACCCATCGCTGCTACCCTCATTAGGGGTGTCCCCTCCGGCCTCCACACCACCTCTGCACAGCCCCCTGATGGCAGTGGCACTGCCCACCACGGCAGAGGCGGGCGTGGACTCTCCCCTCCGTGCCCAGCCCGGCGCAGGGGGGCAAACGGGTCCACAAGCAAAGCTGCTGCCCAGACCAGCTACTGCAACATTGTTGCCAGGGCAACCATCGCTGGAAACAGCAGCTGAGCAAGAGCTTCAGCGAGCAGCAACACCAACAACTTTACAACAGAGTCAGCTTTACGTCAAACATGCAAGCTTCAAACCACTCAGCAACACAACTGCAAAACCCGACAAACAACAACAGCTGCCTGAACCTAACAAAACAACCATCTCTACACTGCAGATAGCTTCCCTGGTTACTTCACTGAATGCAGAGAGTCGGGAAGCTTTTGACCACAGCCATGTGAACTCTACAAGTCCCTCAATCATATTTGAGGGGAAAATCCAATGGTAAAAAAAAAAAAAAAGAGGGGATCAAAGCATCGTGAATTGCATTGTTAACTGATCTGTAAAAAATTTATAGATTGTAGAGTTTCACTGAGTCTAGATATGAGTGTTCTTAAGGTAAATTTGTCACTTTGGTATTCTTTTAAACTTCCCTGTTGACAAGTTAGACTGTCAGTTTAAGCAGACTAACGATGTTTTATTTGCTGTGTGTGTGTTAGTTCACTGAACTAGTTGTATTAGAGTCAACCATCAAGTCCTTGCAAAGAAAACAATCCTTAAACATCAAGAACATAAGCCAAAACATTCTAAATCAGTATCCATTCCAAGTTCTGTTGAAGGAGACCTCTTATGCTGTGTTTGTTCTCTTTCCTGCAAGGGCCCAGCAGGAGATTACAAACACTGCTTTTTTATTTTAGAACAAAAAGGAGGAATTGTGGATGCTAACTGTGAAACAGAGAGCACGGTGCCTGTGGAAATTACAGGCCATATAGCTTTCTCAGTCTTGCCTGAGAAAGTGGCCTGGGAAATCATGGGGAGGAATTAAAACAATCCTCAGAGACAGAGAACAGCCTTGCAGGTGCTGTTTGTCTGTTCCTTGTTTTCTTGCAAGAGAAGGTCAAGGGGTGGTGTACCCCACTGACCAATGATGGTGATGTGTTAGTTTGCTAACCAATAAGAGTTTTTTTTTCTGTACTTTTCACATATCGGTCTATAAAAAAGACCTGAGGTAATAAACCGAGAGAAATTTTCCTGATCGACTCCCAAGAGAGTCTGTGTCGTTCTTCTTGCCGTTCCTAATAGAGCGACACAGTCCAGCAAATAAGTCCTTGTCAAGTAGGTCGACTGACAGAGCCTGCCAGTCCATCTGTATTAAAGAATCTGTTTTGTGTCATGACTAGCTTAAAGGGAGCTTGTGGCTTCCAAACCTTCTCTGGGTCCCCATTCTGACCTGCTTCATTTTTGTCTACACGCGAAGCAGACCCATGCTTCCCGTCCAGTTTTTTGGAAACAGTTGTCCCCCTCCCCCCTGAGAACTTATTGGTTTATTTTGCAGAAGCTGCCCCTTCGGGCAAACTTTTCCTGTGTATCCCTCTTGCCCACAGTTAAAATACCGAAAAGGCTGTTGTTGTATTTTTGGAGTAGCAGCAGCTTTCTCCATTCTGTCTCCTTTTCCTCGAGGCTCTGGGATGATGGCTCTCTTTGTGCAGGCTTCGATGATCAAGTCAAGAGTCGGTGGTGGCTCAAAGGGCAGGCTTAGGATGATCTTCTTGCAGATGTCATTAGCATCTGCTTGGGCCACCTCCATTATTATCTGTTCCTGTAGTTGCCAACTCTCAACCTGCCTCTCCACTTCGACTTGGAGCCTTTCAACAAAATCTATAAAAGTCTCAGTGGGAAGCTATTTAATATTCACATAACTTTGCTCAGCTGTTCTAACACAGGTTGTGGTATTTTTTTCAGCCTGCGTTCTAGCTTGTAACCAATCCTCTTCACCACACCAGTGCTCCATTGAGATGTTGTTATCTGCATCAATGGCACAGTCAGGGCTTTGCAAGAGCTCAGGAAGGAGTTCCCGTAATTATCTCTTCCATGGCCTCTCCCACAACAGATATTCGTGTTTGTGTTAGGAGACATGCAAACAAATCCCTGATATCGTCAGAAATTAGTGTGATTGAGGAAAAGGTAGCCTTTAAAAGACCTTTTAAATATTCAGTTTTTCTCCCAAACTGCTTCTGAGCCTTGCAAAGCTCCTTTTTATGCTGATAATCCAAAGGTTGCCACTTAGGTGTTCCTCTTGTTCGGGTATAGGTAACAGGTGCAGCGAAGGGGATGGTCTCCTGTTCCGGGTTCTGTTTTTTTGGGCTCATGGCTTCCAGTTCCCATGCCATCATGGGAACTGGAAGCTGGAAGAGGATGAGAGCTGCCAGAGAAGGAATTGGAATGGGAGTTGCTGTTCACAGGTGACATCATGGGAACAGATGAAGTAATGGGAATGGGAGGTGGAGCCGGTGGAAAGGAAGGGGGATTACCTGGGGAAGGTTTGGAGTTTGGGGAGAGGAGAGGAGAAGGAGGGACATGGGTAGGGGTGGGGTCAGGGGAGGGGAAGGGGTTGAAAGGAACAAGGTGAAAGGCATTGTGGGAAGAAGAAGCACAAGGTGGGGGCCGAGCCATGTGGCTTCCACCATCTTGTGTCTCTTGAGGGTCATTCTGAGGGCCAGGGAAGGACTCAGGGAAAACTTGGGAATCTCCTTTGTGGCATTCACTTGAACTGGAGAATTAAGAACTGGGAAAGAGGGGTTTAAGAAAGGGTCTTTGACAGCATGGCCATTGCTCTTAAGGCAAGGGTACTGAGAAGATTCTGGGAGGCCAGGGAGTCCGTAGCTCTCCTGCGCTTCATTGCCATTTGCTTGGCACAGACTTCCCGATGCAAGGAACAAGGATTTTGGATCGGGGACGGGGGAGCTGAGGCCGTTAGTTGGAGCCTTTCCTCCACTTTCTTCAGTTATCACTGATTGAATTAGCACATGAAACAATGAAAAGAATTTAGCAACCGATGATATAAATAAGCCCACCTGCAGTCCATGTTGCGCGAATGTTCTCTCCAGTTCTCTCCAGCCTCTGTTCCAGGCGTTCAGGTTCTGAGCCCGTGCCGAGCTGTTCCCCCCCCCCCCCGCTACTCCTGTCCGGCAGTGCCCGGGGCCGGGGGCGCCCTGGTGGCCGGAGCTGCCAGGTTTTGCAAGTGTTCTGTTCAGCCTCTGTTCCAGGCGTTCCAGTTCTGACCCGGTGCGTTCCAGTTCTGACCCGGTGCCGGGCTGTTCCCTTGTTGCTCCTGTCCTGCCGCGCCCGGGGTCGGGGATGCCCCGGCACGACAACCGAAGTTAGGGGATTTCCAACATGGCGACCGGAGACTTCCCGAAGCGGCGGCGGGGAAGGAGGACCTCCCGAAATGGCGATTGGGGGTTATGCAAATCGGCTGCCGAAAAACACCACCTCGGACAGAAAACCCGATCTACGGAGCATTGGAACACTGAATAAAGAAACTGAGAGCGATGCCTTAAGGTCGGGATCAAGAGACACTACCCTCCAACTCCGCTTTCCTCGCCATGGCCGGAAAGAGACTCGCTAGAGGTGACACCCCTGGACTTTCGAGCCAAAAGGGGACTCCGGGTGTACCCGCGAGGACGGAGACCCGGCTCAGCCTACATTGCACCCCGTAGGCGTGGCCTACATTGCACCCCATAGGCAGAGCTGTATTCCTCCTCCTCTGAGTCGCTTTAGGGAGCGCTGGCGGTGTGCGCGCGACCCGTCGGGCCCCCACCCAAAGCTGATTCCTAATAAAGGCTTTTTAAACAGGAGAAGAAGGTCTCCTGGCCCTGTTTTTATCAGCCGCGAGGACGGAGACCCAGCTCGGCCTACATTGCACTCCATAGGCATGGCCTACATTGCACCCCGTAGGCAGAGCCGTATTCCTCCTCCTCTGAGTCGCTTTAGGGAGCGCTGGCGGTGTGCGCGTGACCCGTCGGGCCCCCACCCAAAGCTGATTCTAATAAAGGCTTTTTAAACAGGAGAAGAAGGTCTCCTGGCCCTGTTTTTATCAGCTGGGGGCTCGTCCAGGATCACCACGCCCACTGAAGACCCCCGGCAGGACGGCCGCCTGCTTGGTGGGACCCTTGGGAATTGCTGGTGACCCCCGGACCCGGAATCAGCGAGGGAAAAGCGACGCAGAGGAGCACCGGGTGTGGTAAGAGCAGCCGGTGGCGGGTAAAGAGGCGAGCGAGTGAGGTGTGAGTGAGACGGGGGCCGGCAGCTCGGACCCCCAAAGCAAGAGTGGATCCCTCAGTACCGCGCTTCCGGACTCCCGCGAGGGGGCCGGCCGGGACCAGGGGGAAGCGAGTGGAGGACGGAAGAATGAGGCGCCTCTATTGATAGGGGTATAGGGAGGGGTAGAACAGCAGACCCCACTGGGACCTTACCCCAGGGTCAGGTGGACCCTAAATTCAGATAGGGGTATAGGGAGGGGCAGCTGGGACCCCTCTGAGACCTAACCGCCAGGGTCAAGTGGACCCTAAATTTTGATAGGGGTATAGGGAGGGGCAGCGGTGACCCCTCTGAGACCTAACCCCTAGGGTCGGGTGGACCCAAAATTTGGCAAGGGGTATAGGGAGGGGCAGCTGTGACCCCTCTGAGACCTAACCCCTAGAGTCAGGTGGACCCTAAGTTTGG
>NW_015379392.1:11484-23621 GCF_001522545.3 Parus major | reverse complement strand
ACGAGGTGTCGGTGGGCGTGGCCGGCGGGCCGGGATCCTCCCGGCAGATCTCGGCGCTGGATCTCGGACACTTCATGCTCCGCTGCCTCCGGAGCGACGAGTTCGACGGGAAGAGCGTCTACGTCAGCCGCCACTACCCCAAGGAGTAGGGATCCACCCCCGGGATCCACCGGGATCCACCCTGGGATCCACCGGGATCCACCCCCGGGATCCGCCCCCGGGATCCACTGGGATCCGCCCCCGGGGCTTGGGGGATTCCTCGGGATCGAGTTCCCGGGACGATCCCAGGGGCTGGGGGATCCTTTTGGGATTCACGTCCTGGGATCCTCCCGGGATCATCTCGGGGATCCCTCTGGGATCATTCCAGGAATTTGGGGATTCCTTTGGGATTCGCGTCCCGGGATGATCCCAGGGATTGGGGGATCCCCCCCTCCCCCCATTCCCAAGGAGATTAAATCCGTGCTTTTCCCAGCCTGGATTTTTCTGAATCTTCTTTGTGGGATTGGGGGGGATTTCGGGGCTCCTGGGGTGGTTTGGGGAGGATTTTGGGGATCCTGAGGGGATTTTGGGGGGTCCTGAGGGGGGTTTGGGGGGTTCCCCCCCTCCGGGGCCACCGCAAGGCGCGCCCTGTATGCAAATAGTCCCGCGCTGTATGCAAATGAGCGCGGCCACACCTCTCAGCCCCGTATGCAAATAAAACCTCACCGCCCTCTCATCTGATTGGCCAGGCACCCGCGGGGGACGGGGCTTGAAACAAACACTTCTGATTGGCTGCGCGAGGCGCTGCCGTGGCCGCTGATTGGTCCCGGCGCAGCCGTATGTAAATGAAGGGGCTGAAAGGCGGAGTGGGGCCTCCCAGTTTGAGTGGGGGGGATTCCCAGTTTGGGGGGGGGCAATTCCCAGTTTGGGAAGGGGGGATCCCAAACTTGAGGTGGTCCCAGTTTGAAGCAGAGGAGTCCCCATTTTGGGGGCTCGCAGTTTACAGAGGTGCCCCCATTTTGGGGGAATCCCCAGCCTGGAGTCTCCCCGCTTTTGGGGGATCCCCAGTTTCGGGCGGGGACGCCCCCAATTCAGGGGGGTTCGCGGTTGTTTCCCCCCGTACCTCAGAGCGGGTCCCGCCCCTTCACGGCGCTCCCCCCTCACACCGCAGCCTGCGGCGCCCCCTGGCGGCTCGGCGGCCTTCCCGCCTTTTCCCAAGCCCCGCCCCTCCGTTTCGGCCGCGCTCGGGCCGCGCTCGGGCCTTTCCGCCGGGACCGGCGGAGACGGCGGAGGGGGGGGGGGTCTCATTGGCCGGTGCGCTCGCGCCGCCCCCCCTCATTGGCCGCTGCGCTCGCGCCGCTTCCGCCGCGCCCCCCCATTGGCCGCAGCGCTCGCGCCGCCGGTGAGTGACAACCGCGCCCCCCCCCTTCCCCTCAGACCCCCGCCGGGCGCAGGGGTGGCGGGAGGGGGAATCCGCTGCTGCCGCCGCTTCCGCCGTTCTCGGGTAAGGCCCGGTTTTACGGCCTGGAGAGGGGTTTTAGGCCTTGAAAACGGGAGGGCGGCGGCGTCGGGAGGGCCCCGGAACCCTCGAGAATCCCCCCCGGGGCTTTTTCCCGGTGCCCGGCGGGCGCTGCCGGGAGTTGTAGTTCTGAGGGGGTGGGGGGGAAGCCCTGAGGGAGAGGAGGGGCTCTGAGGGGTTGTTTTGAGCGGGAAATCGGGAATTTTGGGGGGTTCCTGAGGGGATTTGGGGTCCCTGAGGGGCTCTGGGGTTGTGTTTTGAGGGGGGGGATTTTAAAGAGCCTTTGAGTGACGGACTCGGAGTCCCCGAGGGGCTCGCGGGGCTGCTTTGAGGGGAAAATTGTGATTTTGGAGAGAATTGGAGGTTCCGGGAGGGTTCCCGGGATGTTTGGAGGGGGAAACTGGGATTTAGGAGGAATTCGGGATTTTCGAGGGGTTCACGGGGTGTTTGGAGAGAAAAAAAATGGGGGTTTTTTTTGGGGTGTGGGAGTTTGGAGTCTCTGAGGGGCTGCGGGGTTGGATTTTGAGGGAATTTCTGGGTTCCTGAGTGATTTAAGGTTTTATTTTGAGGTGAAAATGGGATTTTAGGGGGTTTGGGGTCTGTGAGGAGCTCCGGGGTTGGATTTTGAGGGAAAAATTGTGATTTTTTGGGAATTTGGGGCTCCTGAGGGGATTCGGGGATTTATTCTGAGGGAAAAAATGTTATTTATGGAGAATTTGGGTCCCTGAGGGGTTCTGGGGTTGGATTTTGGGGAGAAATTTGTGTTTTTGGCCAAGGTCCCTTTGCCCCCTCCTCAGTTCCTTCTCTCAGCCCTGGAAAAATGGGGAATATTTTGAATTTTGTCCCTGTTTTCTCCATACTTTTGGAGTAAAATCTCTTAAAAATGCCATGGAAATGATGTAATGATTTCTGCAATTAATTGTTTTAATTAATATTATTAATTAGTGTTAATTTTCTTTCTCTCCCCCAGTGCTCAGCAGGGATTTGGTGCCCTCAGGCTCAGGTAGGGCTGAAAACACCCCCAAAATCACCCAAATTCCACCCCAGAAAAATCCCCAAATCCTTGAAACTCCCCCAAAATTCAGATTCTTCCAAAAACTGCAAAATCGTCATCAAAAAAACCAGGAAGTTTTAATTAAGTGTAAAGTTCATCTCCCAAATTTAATTTGCACACAGAGAAACCTCGGGAAAACACCCAAAAACTAAAAAATCTCCCCCAAAATTCCGATCCTTCAAAAAAAATAAAATCCGTAATTTTCCAATAAATCCCAAAACGCCTCCAAAATTCCATTCTCATCCCCTAAAAAATTCCACCCAAAAATTCAGAATTTCCCCAGAATTCTGCTGGAAAAACCCAGAAATCCCCTCCGAAAAAAGCCCCAAAATATCCCAGAAATCCCAAAAAAAACATCCCAGAGCCCCCAAAATTCCCAACCTCACCCCCAAAAATTCCCAAAAATCCCCCCAAAATTCCCAACCTCACCCCCAAAAATCCCCCCAAGCCCCAATTAACAAACCCTCCCCTAATTAACACCTCCCTCGTTATGCAAATGAGCTCCAGGTGCTTTTGGGGGTCTCCCTTTTTCCCATTTCTCCTTTTTCCCGTTTCCCCTTTTCCCATCTTTTCCCCCCAAAATCCCGGGCAGCCCCTGGGGCCCCTCGTTAATGAGTCCCTGATTAATTAATCCCTCGTTAACGAGCTCCCGGCCTGACCTCGTTACGGGAGGGGCCCCCTGGCCCCTTTGGGGGGGTTGGGATCGGGGCTTTTCCCAGATTTTGGGGTTTTTGGGAATTCTTTGGGAATTTTGAGGTTGAATTTGGGGGTTTTGGGGGTTAATTTGGGGTTTCTTGGGATTAATTTGGGGTTTTGGGGAATTCTTTGTGAATTTTGGGAGCTTTTGGGATTAATTTGGGTTTTTGGGAGTTGTTTGAGGCTTTTTGGGAATTATTTGAGATTTTGGGGAATTCTTGGTGAATTTTTGGGAATTCTGTTTTAATTTTAGGAATTGACTCTTCATTCCAGGAGATTCTTTTTTTTTGGGAATTAATTTCTTATTTTTTGGGAATTTTTGCTTCTCTTAGGATTTATTCCCCATTTCCATGAATTTATTCCCCATTTTTAGGAATTTTTCCTTGGTTTTTGAGGATTTTTCTTTTCCCTTCTCCCACCTCATCCCTCATTTCCCTCATTCCCAACTTTTTTCCCAACCCCCTCCCGCTGATTTTCCCGGAAAAACTCCGGGAAAAACTCCCGGAAAAACAAAAAAAACCCCAAATTTCCCCATTTCCCCCTCATTTCAACCCCAAATTCCTTCAGAATTCCAGGAATTCCCGCTCAAAACCTTCCCCCTCCTCCTCCAATCCCGGGAATTCTTCGGGAATTCTTAATGAAGAACCCCAATTAACCAAAGGTTGGGGGGGCGGAGCTTTCCTTAACGAGCTCCGGAATTAACGAGCTCCCCCTTTTCCTCTGGGGGAAAATCCCGGGATTTTGGCTCCTTCCTCCCCCTCTGGAACCTTTTCCCGGCATTCCCGGAATCCCTGGACTTCAGGCAGGTGGGAATTCGCCGGGATTTGGGAAGGCTGACGAAGATTTGGGCTTAATTAACGTTAATTAAGGCGGCGCCATCAGCCAAAGCTGCGACGGGGCCCGGTTTTATCCCGGTTTTATCCCGGTTTTATCCTGTTTATTTCCCGGTTTTTTCCCAGTTTTTCCAGCTTTTTTCCAGCTTTTTTTTCCCGTCGTTATTAATTGGGATGATCCCCTTTAATCCCTCATTAATTAATCACCAATTCAACAACTCCTTAATGAATTAACCCCTTAATTCCCGCTCCTTTCGGGCTCTTTTCTCCTTTATTCCCAATTTTTTTTTGGATGTTTTCATCCCCCCCCAAAAAAAAAATCTTGGAATTTTTTTCCCCCTTGGAGAAACAACCCCCGGCGGTCGGGGAGGAATTAAAGCTCATTAAAAGCTCATTAAAAGCTCATTAAGAGCTCGTTAAGTTTTAATTACCCCGAGCTGAGGCCGTGGGTGGGGTGGAAAGAGTTAAAATTTCCTTGGATTTATCAGAAATCTCGGAGTTAATGATTAAATTTAAATCCCTCCCTTTTCTCCTTCCGGGAGAATTCCCAGGGAAACCAATCCAGGAATCCCAAGGCATTCCAAGACTTCCGGAAATCCCCGGATCCGACCCCAACTCCTCATCCCCAAAACCCCGGAATTCCGGGATTTTCCTGGGAATCCCCATCCTGTTAATCCTCTGCTTCCCCCCCAGAATTCCAGCATTTTTGGGGAGGAATTCCAGGATTTTGGGGGGGGTGAATTCCCAGATTTTTTTTGAGTAATTCCCAGGTTTTTTTTGAGGAATTCCCAGATTTTTTTTGAGGAATTCCCGGATTTTTTTTGGGAATTCCCGGATTTTTTTTGGGAATTCCCATCCCGTTAATCCTCCTCTTTCCCCCCACCCCCCCCAGAATTCCCGCCATGCGCCGCCGCCGCCGCTCCAGCCTCTTCCCTCCGCTCATCCCGGAATTCCCGGCTTTTCCCGCCTCCGTCCCGGCTTCGCCATGAGCTCCCCGCCGCCGTTCCCGCCGGGATCATGAATTCCCAGCGCTCCGACATTCCCAGCGTTCCCAAGATGGGCGTCCGGGCCCGCGTGGCCGAGTGGCCTCCGCGCTCCAAAGATTCCAGGGATTCTCCGGGCCCTTCCCGGAGCTTCCCGGGCGGCCAATCCGCCCTCAAAGCCTTTCCCCGCCCGCCGCGGCGCCCCGCCCCGCATTCCAAGGAGGCGGAATTCCAGGAGGGATTCCCGGGAATGCCGCTGAGGCAGCGGAGCAGCAGCGAGGTGACGCTGAGCGAGTGCGATCCCGAGGAAACCCCGGAAACGCGCGGGAATTCCACCGGCGCCGCCGGGCTCTTCCGGGAATACGGCAGCACCTCTTCCATCGACATCCAGGGAATTCCCGAGCAAAGCTTCTTCGAGATGCTCAACGAGTTCCGGACTAAGAAACCGGAATTTTCCGGCGTCAAAGCGGAAAACCGGGAAGAGCCCCCCCAGTCCAAGGAGAAACCGCGCCGGCGCTGCCTGAAAAACGACGACTCCATCTTCAAAAAGCTCCGCAATCCCCGGCACGACCCCGATCCCAAAGATCCCGACGATTCCCGCCTTCCCGAGCCGGGCAAGTCTTGGATTTGCCGGAAAAGTTTTGCTCATTTCGACGTCCAGAGCATTTTCTTCGAGGCCGTTTCTCCGGGAATCGCCGGGACCCAGCGGCGGAACACGACCACCGGCGCTTCCGCCGCCTCCGCCGGCTCCGACCCCGCCTTTTCCAGCACCGAGGACCTGAATTCCAAGGAAAACTTGGAGCAGGATCTGGGGGACAACACCAGCAACGAGCTGCTGCTGAGCTGCCCCCACTTCCGCAACGAGATCGGCGGCGGCGCCGGGGAGCGCGACGTCAGCTTCTCCAAATCCGCCTCCCCGCCCTTCCCGGCTGCTCCCGGCGTCTTCACGGAATGCGGCCACGTCGGGAAGCCGACCAACGCCGGCATCTCCATCCTGGAGTTCCCCAAGGAGCAGCAGAGGAACCCGGAAAGGCTCCGGAATTACAGCGTGGAGCACGTGGATTTGGGAGCGCGCTACTACCGGGATTATTTCCATGGGAAAGGTTGGGGAATCTCCAGAGGGAACGGAGGGGTGGGATTTGCCCCATCCCGAAATTCCGTTGTTTCCTCTTCTTGAGCCTCCTCAAATTCCCTCTTTTCCCAGTTCTTCCCAGTTTTTTCCCTGAATTCCTCACATTTTCTCCTGTTTCCCTTCATTTTTCCTGCATTTTTTTCCCCTCATTATTCCCAGAATTTTCCCCATTTTTCCATGAATTCTGCCCTTTTTTCCCTGAATTTTCCCTTCTTTTATCCCAGAATTTTTCCCCCTTTTTTCCCTGAATTTTTCCCCCATTTTTCCCTGACTTTTTTCCCCATTTTCCCCCCGATTTCCCCCATTTTCCTCTCTCCAATTCCCATTTTTCCCACTTTTTCCCCCCAGAACATTCCAACTATTTTGGCGTGGACGAGAAGCTGGGCCCGGTGGCCGTCAGCATCCGCCGGGAAAAGCTGGAGGAGCCCTCGGATCACGGCCCCCAATTCCAGCACCGCCTCATCTTCCGCACCAGCCAGGTCCCAACCGGCCGGGAACGGCGCCGGAATTCCGGGAAAAAAACGGGATTGGGGAGCGGGGCCGGAATTCCCGGGAAAAAACGGGATTTGGGGAGCGTGGAAAATTGGGGGAAATCGGGGAAATTCCGTCCTCAAAGATTGAATCGAGCCCTTGGAATTCCCAAATCCCAGAATCCCCCAAAATCCCAGGGATCCCCCGAATCCAAAACCTTGGAATTTGGAGGTTTCTCCCCGTGGAAATTCCTCAGGAGGAACCTGGGAAACGGTGGATTTGATCCCGGGAAAATTCCCAAAAATGCCCTGGAATTGGTGGATTTATCCCCACGAAAATTCCCAGAAATTCCGGAGCCGTTCCTGCTCCGGCTTCGAGGATTCTTGGGGAAAAATTCCCTCAATTTTGGGATAAAATTCCCCTAATTTTGGGATAAAATTCCCCCGATTTTGGGATAAAATTCCCTCAATTTCAGGATAAAATTCCCCTGATTTTGGGATCAAATTCCCACCATTCCCAGCATAAACCTCCCCCAATTCCAGGATAAAACCCCCGGAATTTTCCCTCCGCTCCTCCCCGTTTTCGAGGCGTCCATCCCGGATTTTTTTCCCGCTTTTGATCCCGGATTTTTCCCGTTTTTCCAGCTGCCCACGCTCCGAGGCTCCATCCTGGAGGACGCCACCCCCAGCGCGTCCAAGGCCGGCTCCATCCGGGGGATCCCGCTCCGGGACGTGCTGGAATTCGTCGTTCCCGAGCTCAACATCCACTGCCTGCGGATGGCGCTGGCCACACCCAAGGTCCCCGAGCAGCTGCTCAAGCTGGACGAGCAGGGGGTGAGAATTCCCGGGATTTCGGGGCATTTCGGGGATTTTTTTTGGATTTTCTTGGATTTTTTTTTTGGATTTTCTGGGGATTTTTTTTGGATTTTATGGGAATTTTTGGGATTTTTTTTGGATTTTATGGGAATTTTTTGGGATTTTTTTTGGATTTTCTGGGGATTTTTTTTTTGATTTTCTGGGAATTTTGGGGGTAATTTTTTTGAGGGTTTTTTTTTTTTTATTTTCTGGGGATTTTTTGGGGAAATTTCTGGGATTTTTGGGGAATTTTTTTGAGGGTTTTTTTTTTGGATTCTCTGAGGATTTTTGGGGGTAATTTCTGGGATTGGGGGGGGGATTTTGGGGGAAATTCCTGGGATTTTCTGTGATTCCTTGGATTTGCCATTTTTTTGGGGAGTGGAATTTTTTGGGATTTCCTGCAATTCCCGTAATTCCCACCACCACCCAATCCCAAACATCCCCAAACCCCACCCGGATCCCGACTCTCCTGCGGAGCCGCCCGGAACGCGGCGTTGCCGTTTTCCCGCAGCTGTGCCGGCGGCACAAGGTGGGAATTCTGTACTGCCGGGCGGGGCAGAGCTCGGAGGAGGAGATGTACAACAACGAATCCGCCGGGCCCGCGCTCGACGAGTTCCTGACGCTCCTGGGGGAGAAAGTTTCCCTCAAATCCTTCCCCAAGTACGCGGCGCAGCTCGACACCAAGAGTGAGTGTGGCTCTTCCCAGGATCCCAGGGGCTGGGGGATCCCAGGGGTTGGGGGATCCCAGGAAAGGATTCCGAGAGTTGGGGAATCCCAAGAACTGGGGGATCCCAAGGGTTGAAGGATCCCAAAGGTTGGGTGGAAGATTCCAGAAGTTGGGGGATCCCAAAAGTTGAAGGATCCCAGAAAAGGATCCCAAGGGTTGAAGGATCCCAAACATTGGGTGGAAGATTCCAGAAGTTTTGGGATCCCAAGGGTTTGAAGGATCCCAGGAAAGGATCCCAAGAGTTCAGGGATCCCAAGGGTTTGAAGGATCCCAAGGGTTGGGTGGAAGATTCCAGAAGTTTGGGGATCCCAAGGGCTGAAGGATCCCAAGAGTTTGGGGCAATCCCAGGGGTTGGGTGGCCCCAGTTGGACCCCAAGAGCGAGATTTGGGATTTCACGGATTCGCTTTTCCCGCGTTTCCGCAGCCGACTCGACGGGCACGCACTCGCTCTACACCACGTACCAGGACTACGAGATCATGTTCCATGTGTCCACCATGCTGCCCTACACCCCCAACAACCGCCAGCAGGTACCGCCGGAACGTCCCGGGAATTCCCGGGAATCCGTCCCTGGAGATCAACGCTTGGGGGGGCAGAAATCCGGGAATCCCAAGGGCTGGATGATCCCAGAAATCCGGGAATCCCAAGGGTTGGATGGTCCCAGAAATCTGGGAATTCCAAGGGTTGGAGGATCCCAGAAATCTGGGAATTCCAAGGGTTGGAGGATCCCAAGGCTTGGATGATCCCAGGGTTGGTTGAGGGATCCAAGGGTTGGAGGATCCCTGAGATCAGGGAATTCCAAGAGTTCCAGGAATGCGGAAATCCAAGGATTCCAAGGATTGGTTGATCCCAAGGATTGACGGATCCCGAGGATTGACGGATCCCAAGGATTGGTTGATCCCAAGGGTTGAAGGATCCCAAAAGTTGTTCGATCCCAAAAGTTGTTCGATCCCAAGGATCGCAGCCTCCCAAGAACCGAACGATCCCAAACCCTACTGGGACCCCCCCAGATCTTCATCCCACCCATTCCCAATTCCCTTTTCTTCCTTCTCCCGACCTTTCCGTTCCCAGCTGCTCCGGAAGCGCCACATCGGCAACGACATCGTCACCATCATCTTCCAGGAGCCGGGCGCGCTGCCCTTCACGCCCCAGAACATCCGCTCCCACTTCCAGCACGTCTTCATCATCGTCCGCGCCCACCAGCCCTGCTCCGACAGCGTCTCCTACAGGTGGATCCCCTGGATCCCTCTGGATTCCTTCTGGATCCCTCTGGATCCCTCTGGATTCCCCCTTGGATCCCTCTGGATTCCCCTGGATCCCCTGGATCCCCTGGATTCCCTGGATCCCTCTGGGTTCCCTCTGGATTCCCCTGGATTCCTTCTGGGTTCCCCTGGATCCCCTGGATCCCTCTGGGTTCCCTCTGGATCCCCCGGATCCCCCTGGATCCCCCGGATTCCCCTGGATCCCTCTGGATCCCTCTGGATCCCCCCTGGGTCCCTCTGGATCCCCCTGGATTTCCCCTGGATCCCCCTTGGAAATAATCCCGGAAAAAATCCTGCAAAAATCTCGAAGAAATCTGGAAAAAAACCATAAAAATCCCACAAAAAAATTCCCCAAATATCGCTCAAAAATCCCGTAAAAAATTCCTTAAAAATCCCGCAAAAATTTCCTCAAAAACCATGTAAAGAATCCTGCAAAAATCTTAAAAAAATCTGTAAAAATCCCCCCAAACCCTCTCAAATCCCCCTCAATCCCCCCAAAATGCCCCCCAAACCCTGTCAAAGCCCCAAAACCCTCTCAAATCCCCCTCAATCCCCCCCAAAATCCCCCCAAATCCCCCTCAATCCCCCCCAAAATCCCCCCAAATCCCCCTCAATCCCCCCCAATCCCCCTCAATCCCCCCAAAATCCCCCTCAATCCCCCCAATCCCCCCCAGCCCCCCTCAGATTCCCGTTTTCCCCCCCAGCGTGGCCGTCACCCGCTCCAAGGACGTCCCTCCCTTCGGGCCCCCGCTGCCCCCGGCCGGCGTCACCTTCCGCCGCTCCGAGCTGTTCCGCGCCTTCCTGCTGGCCAAGGCCATCAACGCCGAGAACGCCGCGCACAAATCCCACAAGTTCCGCACCATGGCCACGCGCACGCGCCACGAGTACCTGCGGGACCTGGCCGAGAACTACGCCGGCGGCTCCCCGCTGGACACGGCCGGCAAGTTCAACCTCATCTCCTTGGCCTCCAAGAGGAAGGAGAAGTGCAAGGCGCGGCCGTCGGCGGAGCTGGACAGCGCCGGCGCCGTCTCCTGGCGCGTCTCCGCCTCGGATTTCGGGCGTGGCGGGGCGGAGATCCCGTGCGTCCTGGGCATCTCCAGGGAGTTCGTGGTCCTGGCGGATCTGGCGGCCAAGGAAGTGGTTTTTAATTGTTTCACCGGGGACGTGATCGGCTGGAGCGCGGAGGGGGCGGCGCTCAGGATCTACCACGGCCGCGGGGACCTGGTCAGCGTCCGGGCGGGCGCCGACGCTGCCGAGGGAGCCGAGGGATCCGGGGCGGAGGAGGTGAAGGAAATCGTGCAGAGGCTCAAGGTGAGGGGGAATCGGGAAAAATCCGGGATTTTTGGGGGGAAATCGAGGAAGAGGAGGGGGGAAAATGAGGAAAAGTTCCCGTCTTATTGGGATTCTGTTTGGGACTGGGGGGTGTCTGGTCCTGTGGGGGGATTTGGGGGGAATTCTGTGGGATTTGGGAAGTTTAGAGGGGGAGATTTGGGATTGGGAGATTCCTGGGATTTGGGGATTTCTAGGATTGGGAATTTTGTGGGATTTTGGCGGTTTAGAGAGGGAGATTTGGGATTGTGGCATTCCTGAGATTTGGGGAATTCCTGAGATCAGCCAATCCCAAAGATTGCAGAACCCCAAACGTTGAATCACCCCAACCCCAACCCTTCCTCACATCCCCAAACCCCGAATCCCGTGGGATCCCCAAACCCTGAATCCAGTGGGATCCCCAAAACCCGGATCCGGTGAGATCCCCAAACCTGGGATCCGGTGGGATCCCCAAACCCTGAATCCCGTGGGATCCCCAAACCCCGAATGCCATGGGATCCCCAAACCCCGAATCCTGTGGGATCTCTCTCCCACCATGGATCCGGCGGGATCCCGTTGCAGGCCACCACTCCGGGCTGTGCCACGGTGGACATGACGCTGCGGCGCAACGGGCTGGGCCAGCTGGGCTTCCACGTGCACCCCGACGGCTCCGTGGCCGAGGTGGAGGAGTACGGCTTCGCCTGGCAGGCCGGGCTGCGCCGCGGCAGCCGCCTGCTGGAGGTGTGCAAGGTGGCGGCCGTGGCGCTGAGCCACGAGCAGATGATCGACCTCCTGCGCACCTCGGTCACCGTCACCGTGGTCATCGCGCCGCCGCACGACGACGGCACGCCCCGGAGGTGGGCGGGGCTTTGGGGGGGTCGGGTGGCGGCGGCGTTTCGGGGGTGGCCTTGGGGACGTCTGGGTGTCCTGGGTGTCCTCGGTGTCATCTTGGTGTCCTGGGTGCCATCTTGGTGTCCTCGGTGCCATCTTGGTGCCCTCGGGTGCCATCTTGGTGCCACCTGTCCCTGTCCCCATCTGACCTGTTCCCGTTCCCGTTCCCATCCCCGTCTCCGTTCCCGTTGTTCCCGTTGTTCCTGTTCCCATTGTTCCCGTTGTTCCTGTTGTTCCCATTCCCATTGTTCCCGTTGTTCCCGTTGTTCCTGTTCCCATTGTTCCCGTTCCCGTTGTTCCCGTTGTTCCGAGGCCGCCGTTGTTCCCTCAGGGCTTGGTCGGAGGCGCTGCCGGGGCCGGTGGAGCCCAAGGCGGATCCGGAGCCGTTCCCGGAGCCGTTCCCGGATCCTTTCCCGGAGCCGTTCCCGGG
>NW_015379392.1:9732-11277 GCF_001522545.3 Parus major | reverse complement strand
GTTTCCCCCCCAAAATTCCTGGAATTCCCTTCAAAATTCCCAGAATTGCCCCCAGAATTCTCAGGATTCCCCCCGGTTTTTCTCAATTTTTCTCCTCAATTTTTTTATTTTCCCCAAATTTCCTGAATTTTTCCAGGCCCCTGAGTTTCCCGGAGTCGCCTCATTCCGGTGGCTCCTCCACCTTCCGCCAACCTTCCGGAAGCTTCTCCGCGCCGGGAAGTGCCAAAGGGCCCCCAGAAAGGTGGGAAAATCGGGGGGAAATGGGGAAAAATCTTGAAAAATTGGGAAAACTGGAAATAAGGGGGAAAATGGGGGGAAATTGGGATTTTTCTGGGTGTGGGATCCCTGGAATTCCTGATTTTTTCCCGGCAGGCCGCAGAGGGGGGCGGCGTTCCCGGCGGAGCCACATCCCGGGAATCCCGGGAATTCTGGGAATTCTGGGAATTCCGGCCACGCCGAGGCCGCCGGGATCGGACACGAGGGCGGCGCCGAGAGGCTCAAGGCAGGTACGGAAATTCGGGAAGGGGGAGGGGAATTTGGGATTGGGGAGGGAATTCGGGAATGGGGAGGGGAATTTGGGATTGGGGCAGGAATTTTGGGATCAGGGCTCAGGATCAGGGAGGGGAATGGCTCCATCCTGATCCCGGCCCATTCCCATTCCCGAATTCCCGAATTCCCGAATTCCCTGCCCCATTCCCCACATTCCCGATCCCGTTCCGGTGCTTCCAGAGCCCCTCTGGCACATCCCGGCTCCGGCGCGGATTCCCGGGAAGCGCCCGGCGCGTCCCGAGCCCGGCGGGAAGGATTCCCCCAACCGCCTGGCCAAGGTGAGAGCCCGGTCCCGGAATTCCCAAAAAAACCCCGGAATTCCCAAAAAATCCTCCAAAAATCCCCCCAAACTCCTCAGAATTGCCCAAATCCCTCCAGAATTCCGGGGATTTTTGGGCTCCCGCCCCTCTGGAATTCCCGGCATTCCCGGAATTCCCGGAATTCCCGCTGTTCCCGCAGCAGGAGCCGCCCCATCCCAGCCCCTCGTCCCTGTCCAGCTCCGCCTCCAGCGAGGCCGAGCCCGACTCCGGCGATTCCCAGAATTCCCGGAAAGGCTCCCGAGGGCCCTGGAATTCCCAGAAAAGCTCCAAGGATTCGGCTCCTGGCAAATCCGGGAATTCCGCCCTTCCCGAGGCTTTCCAAGCGACCAGGTGGGACCCGCGGCCAAATTCCCGCTTTTCCTTTGGTTAAAAATTCCCAGTTTTCTGTTAAAATTCCCGATTTTCCCCCTCCAGGCCTCTCGGTGCTTCACAGATTTCGGCTCCGGGTCCCAAATCCGGCTTTTCCCAAAGGCCGGGAAGAGCCAAAGGCGCCGCCCCCGGCTGGAGGCGCCCGGACGAGCCCCCAGAGCACAAAAGGTCCCGGCGGAATTCCGGGAAAAAACGGGATTTGGGAGAGGAAATCTGGGATTTTTGAGGGAAAATTTGGGATTTGGGAGGGGAAATTTGGGATTTGGGTGGATTTTGGTGGATTTGGATGGGGGTTTTGTGGTTTTTC
>NW_015379392.1:5567-6990 GCF_001522545.3 Parus major | reverse complement strand
TCTTAAAAAAACCCAAAAATCAGTAAAAAATCCCCGTTTGTTTCCTAAAAATCCCCGTTTTTCCCCCAAATCCCCCTTTCCCCCCCTCCCCGCGTTCGGACATTCCCGGATTTCCCGGATTTTCCCGGATTTTCCCGGAATTCCCGGATTTCCCCCCAGGAGAAGCAGGACAAGGTTTTCCTGCAGGCCGAGGTGGCCAACCTGCGGCAGAACAACCGGCGGCTGCAGCAGGAGTCGAGCTCGGCCGCGCGGCAGCTCCGGCGCTTCGCCAGGATCTTCTCGGGGGCCCCGGAGCACCCGGAGCCCTGACGGGATCCTGAGGGATCCACTGGGATCTGCTGGGATCGGCTGGGATCCACCGGGATCCACCGGGATGGGGAACCCCCCCCGGATCTGTGACATTCCCATCGGGATCGTCGGCTCCGGGGCTTCGCCAGGATCTTCTCGGGGGCCCTGGAGCCCCCGGAGCCCTGACGGGATCCGCTGGGATCCATCGGGATCCATCAGGATCCACTGGGATCCATCGGGATCGGCTGGGATCCACCGGGACGGGGAAACCCCCCTGGATCTGTGACATTCCCATCGGGATCTGCGGCTCCGGGGCTTCGCCAGGATCTTCTCCGGGGTCCCGGAGCACCCGGAGCCATGAGGGAATCCACTGGGATCCACCGGGATCGGCTGGGATCCATCGGGATCCATCGGGACGGGGAAATCCCCCTGGAATTGTGATGGATCCCATCGGGATCGGCGGCTCCGGCGCCTCTCCAGAGCCCTGGGAGGATCCGGAGGGGCCCAGGATCCCCCTGGATCCGTTCGGGATCCCTCTCCAGAGCCCTGGGAGGATCCGGAGGGGCCCAGGATCCCCCTGGATCCGTTCGGGATCCCCCAGGATCCATTTGGGATCCACCGGGATCAGTTTGGATCCATCGGGATCCGGGATCGGTTCGGGATCCGTTTGGATCCGTTCGGGGCCGGGGTTTCCCTCCCAGGACAGGGAGGATCCGCGGGATCCCAGCCCAGAATTCCCACGGAACATTCCGGAAGGACCCGGGACCTTCCAGAGGGACCCGGAACATTCCAGAGGGATCCGGAACATTCCAGAGGGATCCGGGACCTTCCAGAGGGATCCGGGACCTTCCAGAGGGATCCAGAACATTCCAAAGGGATCCAGAACATTCCAGAACTTTCCCAAAGGGGACCAAGGAAATCCAGGGGGATCCGGAACCTTCCCGAGGGATCCGGGACGTTCCAGGGAATTCCAGAAGCTTCCGGAGGGATCCGGAACTTTCCAAAGAGATTCCAGAACTTTCCCAGCGGATCTGGAACATTCCAGAGGGATCCAGAACCTTCCCAGGGGATTCCAGAACTTTCCAGAGGGATCCAGAACATTCCCAAGGATTCCAGAACATTCCAGAGGGATCCG
>NW_015379392.1:0-1272 GCF_001522545.3 Parus major | reverse complement strand
AAAATTCCCAGGTTTTCCTCACAAAATTCCCAGGTTTTCCCCCTCACAATTCCCGATTTCCCCCCTCACAATTCCCAGTTTTCCCCCTCACAATTCCCAATTTTCCCCCTCACGATTCCCGCTGTTCCCCTCACGGTTCCCGCCATTCCCCGCTGTACCCGCCTGCCCCCCCCACTTCTTCCCGCAGCATTCCCGGCGCATTCCCGCTGGTTTCCCCCCCGAATTCCCGGAGTTTTCCCGGAGTTTTCCCGGAGTTTTCCCTCACCATTCCTGGCAGAAGCGGATCCCCACGAAGCCCGGCTCGTACGCGCCCTCCCCGTCCATGGCTGCGCCCACACGCCCCTTTCCACCTCCTCCCTCATCCCATTGGTCAAACCGCCCGTCAATCATCCGCTCT
Organism: Parus major; assembly: GCF_001522545.3. Classification (NCBI taxonomy): domain Eukaryota; kingdom Metazoa; phylum Chordata; class Aves; order Passeriformes; family Paridae; genus Parus; species Parus major. The sequence continues at coordinate 875 of NW_015379392.1, read as the reverse complement.
CCCTCTTCTCATTGGTCAACGCTCCTGCAGCCGCGCCAATTTCATATTCTTATTGGAAGAGTCTCTTTGCCCCGCCTCTCTGTTGTTTCTATTGGTCCAGTCTCATTTTAGCACCTCCTTTCTTTCTTTTTATTGGCTGAGCCTCTTTTCTCCCCTCCCTTTCTCTTCTTCTATTGGTCAGTCTCATTTATCCCGCCTGCTTCTGCGTCTATTGGGTAACTTTCTCTTCGTCCCGCCTCCTCTCCATAGCAATTGGTCGCGTTGTATCACGTGATCTGCTCCGCCAGCTCTGATTGGCCGCTCCCTCACCGGTCCCGGCTGTGGCGGCCCGTGAAGGTTCCAGAAGCGGCTCCGGTTCGGGCGGGCCCGGAACCGTTCGGGGCTCCCGGTTCGGGGGAGCCGGCGGCTCCCGGACGGGCTCCCGCTTCGGGGGAGCCGGCGGAGCTCCCGGAGGGGCTCCGGGAGGGGCCGGGCGTGTCCGGGCGCCCGGTTCGGTCCGGGTTGGGCGGGGCCGGCTCGGTACCGGCTCGGTGGCGGGGCCATGAACGGCGGCGGGGCCGGGCCGGGCCCGGTGTGGTTGGCGGTGAGCAGCTCCCTGAACGCTTTCCGTGCCTGCAAACGCTTCTCGCCCGCGCTCACCATCGCCGAGCTCAAGGTACCGGACCGGGAGAACCGGGAGAACGGGAACCGGGATAACCGGACCGGGATAACGGGACCGGGATAACCGGGATAACCCGACCGGGATAACGGGACCGGGATAACGGAGCCCCAAACCCAACTGGGAGCGCTGTGGGGACTCCCAGTGACCCCTCCCAGTGCGAACTGGGAGTTACCGGAGGGATTCCTGCGGCATTCCCAGTGCTCCCAGTAACCCC
>NW_015379391.1:24207-26185 GCF_001522545.3 Parus major | reverse complement strand
TGATCCAGGAAAAAAATTTGGGATTATGGTGGAAAAACGGCTCTGGATGGAGTTTGGATTTGGGTTTGGAGGCATCTCAAGGGGTTTGGGGAACAGGGATGGACGTGGGGTGGGTGGAGATGGAGCCGTCCTGGATTTTCATGGATTGGGAGGCTCCTGGTGGATGATCCAGGAAAAAAATTGGGATTACAGCAGAAAAACATCTCCAGAATGGAGCTGGGATTGGGTTTGGAGACATCTCAAGGGGTTTGAGGAACAGGTTGGACGTGGGGTGGGTGGAGCTGGAGCCATCCCGGATGTTCATGGTTTAGGAGGCTCCTGGTGGATGCCGGATGTTGATCCAGGAAAAAAAATTGGGATTATGGTGGAAAAACGGCTCCCAACGGAGCTGGGATGGGTTTGGAGGCATCTCAAGGGGTTTGAGGAGCAGGGATGGACGTGGGGTGGGTGGAGATGGAGCCGTCCTGGATTTTCATGGATTGGGAGGCTCCTGGTGGATGATCCAGGCAAAAAAATGTGGATTACAGCAGAAAAACTTCTCCAGAATGGAGCTGGGATGGGGTTTGGAGGCATCTCAAGGGCTTTGAGGAACAGGGATGGACGTGGGGTGGGTGGACCTGGAGCCATCCTGGATTTTTGTGCATTGGGAGGTTCCTGGTGGGTGCTGGGCACTGATCCAGGAAAAAAACCTGGGAATATGGTGGAAAAACGGCTCCCGACGGAGCTGGGATGGGGTTTGGAGGCATCTCAAGGGCTTTGAGGAGCAGGGATGGACGTGGGGAGGGTGGAGGTGGAGCCTCTTGTAGGTTGGAAGGCTCCTGGTGGATGCCAGATGCTGATCCAGGAAAAAAAACTGGGATTACGGTGGAAAAACGGCTCCAAATGAAGTTTGGATTTGGGTTTGGAGGCATCTCAAGGGCTTTGAGGAACAGGGATGGACGTGGGGTGGGTGGAGGTGGAGCCATCCTGGATTTTCATGGATTGGGAAAGTTCCTGGTGGATGATCCAGGAAAAAAATTGGGATTACAGCAGAAAAACATCTCCAGAATGGAGCTGGGATGGGGTTTGGAGGCATCTCAAGGGCTTTGAGCAACGGGTGGGGTGGGTGGAGGTGGAGCCATCCTGGATTTTCACGGATTGGGAAAGTTCCTGGTGGGTGCCAGATGTTGATCCAGGAAAAAAATTGGGGATTACGGTGGAAAAACGGCTCTGAAGAAATCTGGGATGGGGTTTGGAGGCATCTCAAGGGCTTTGAGGAGCAGAGTTGGATGTGGGGTGGGTGGAGGTGGAGACATCCTGGATGTTCATGGATTGGGAGGCTCCTGGTGGATGTCGAGTGTGGATCCAGGAAAAAAATTTGGGATTATGGTGGAAAAACGGCTCTGGATGGAGTTTGGATTTGGGTTTGGAGGCATCTCAAGGGCTTTGAGGAGCAGGGATGGACGTGGGGTGGGTGGAGATGGAGCCATCCTGGATTTTTGTGCATTGGGAGGCTCCTGGTGGGTGCCAGATGTTGATCCAGGAAAAAAACCTGAGATTATGGTGGAAAAACGGCTCTGAAGAAATCTGGGATGGGGTTTGGAGGCATCTCAAGGGCTTTGGGGAACAGGTTGGACGTGGGGTGGGTGGAGGTGGAGCCATCCTGGATTTTCATGGATTGGGAGGTTCCTGGTGGATGATCCAGGAAAAAAATGTGGATTACAGCAGAAAAACATCTCCAGAATGGAGCTGGAATGGGGTTTGGAGGCATCTCAAGGGGTTTGAGGAGCAGGTTGGACGTGGGGTGGGTGGAGATGGAGCCATCCTGGATTTTCATGGATTGGGAGGCTCCTGGTGGATGTCGAGTGTTGATCCAGGAAAAAAACCTGGGATTATGGTGGAAAAACAGCTCTGAAGAACTCTGGGATGGGGTTTGGAGGCATCTCAGGGGGTTTGAGGAGCAGGGTTGGACGTGGGGTGGGTGGAGCTGGAGCCATCC
>NW_015379391.1:21213-23197 GCF_001522545.3 Parus major | reverse complement strand
AGGTGTCACCCAATGGGTGTCACCAAACTCCTGTAGGACCTTGCTGGCTCCAACCCCAGAAGTGTCACCAATGGGTGTCACCCAACTTTAGATGGACCTTGGTGGCTTCAACCCAAGAGGTGTCACCCAATGGGTGTCACCAAACACCGGTGTGACCCTGCCTTGGTGGCTCCAACCCCAAGGGTTTTCCCCCATGGGTGCCACCCAACTCCAGTGGGACCTTGCCTTGGTGGCTTCAAGCCCAGGAGGTGTCACCAAGGGGTGTCGCCCAACTCCAGATGGACCTCGGTGGCTCCAACCCAATGGGTGTCACCAAACACTGGTGTGACCTTGCCTTGGTGGCTTCCAACCCAATGGGTGTCACCAATGGGTGTCACCCAACTCCTGTAGGACCTTGGTGACTTCAACCCAAGAGGTGTCACCCAATGGGTGTCACCCAACTCCTGTGTGACCCTAGTGGCTCCAACCCAAGAGGTGTCACCCAATGGGTGTCACCCAACTCCTGTGTGACCCTAGTGGCTCCAACCCAAGAGGTGTCACCCAATGGGTGTCACCAAACACCAGTGTGACCTTGCCTTGGTGGCTCCAACTCTCAAGGTGTCACCCCATGGGTGTCACCCAACTTTAGATGGACCTTGGTGGCTCCAACCCAAGAGGTGTCACCCAATGGGTGTCACCAAACACCGGTGTGACCTTGCCTTGGTGGCTCCAACCCCAAAGGTGTCACCCATGGGTGCCACCCAACTCCAGTGGGACCTTGCCTTGGTGGCTTCCAACCAATGGGTGTCACCCAACTCCTGTAGGACCTCGGTGGCTCCAACCCAAGAGGTGTCACCCAATGGGTGTCACCGAACACCGCTGTGACCTTGCCTTGGTGGCTTCCAACCCAATGGGTGTCACCCACCAGTGGTGGGACCTTGGTTGGCTTCAACCCCATGGGTGTCACCCAACGCTGGTGTGACCGTGGCCGCTTCAGGCCAAGAGGTGTCACCCAATGGGTGTCACCCAACTCCTGTGTGACCCTAGTGGCTCCAACCCAAGAGGTGTCACCCAATGGGTGTCACCCACCAGTGGTGGGACCTCGGTAGCTCCAACCAATGGGTGTCACCCAATGGGTGTCACCCAACTTCAGATGGACCTTGGTGACTTCAACCCAAGAAGTGTCACCCAATGGGTGTCACCCACCAGTGGTGGGACCTCAGTGGCTCCAACCCCAAAGGTGTCACCCCATGGGTGTCACCAAACTCTTGTGGGACCATGGTGGCTCCAACCCAGTGGGTGTCACCCACCAGTGGTGTGACCTTGCCTTGGTGGCTCCAACCCAAAAGGTGTCACCCCATGGGTGTCACCCAACTTTAGATGGACCTTGGTGGCTCCAACCCAAGAGATGTCACCCCATGGCTGTCACCCAACTGTAATATGACTTTGGTGGCTCCAACTCAAGAGGTGTCACCCCATGGGCATCACCCAGCTTTAGATGGACCTTGGTGTCTCCATCCCCACGGGTGACACCCATGGGTGTCACCCAACTGTAGTATGACTTTGGTGGCTCCAACTCAAGAGGTGTCACCCCATGGGTGTCACCCACCACTGGTGTGACCCTGGTGTCTCCATCCCCACGGGTGTCACCCCATGGGCGTCACCACCGCGGTTCCTTCACCCCGACCTCGCTCTCCTGCCGGACCCTTCCGGGAACATCCCCAGGGAACATCCCGAGGTTTTTTTGGGAATATCCCGGATCTCCGGAGCTTCCCGGAAGTTTGAGGAGCACCAACTGACCTGGGCGCCGTCGGGCTCGGCCTTGAGCAGCTCCCCGGAGCCCAGCTGGTTACAGAACAGCCCTGGAGGTCTCAGCGCCGCGTCCGGGACCTGCCGGGACCAACGGCCGCGCTCAGCCACAATTCCAGAGGCTCCGGAGCGGCTCCGGCCGGGATTTGGGGATGGGGAACTCCGGGAATCTCCTGTTTGTGTGGAGCTGGTCCCA
>NW_015379391.1:18279-19198 GCF_001522545.3 Parus major | reverse complement strand
TTCCTGTTCCTGATCCCATTTCCAATCCCAATCCCGATCCCATTCCTGACCTCATTTCTGATCCCATCCCATTCCCATTCCTGATCCCATTTCTGATCCCATCCCATTCCCATTCCCGATCCCATCCCATTCCCGTTCCCATTCCCATTCCTGACCCCATTCCTGATCCCATTCCCATTCCCATTCCCGGTCCCAATCCCATTCCCCACCCCAATTCCCAAATCTCCGCCCTCTCCATCCCCTCCCACCTGCTCGGAGCACATGGAATTCATCCCGGCCATCATGGAATTCATGGGAATTCCGCCGGCCATGGCTGCCATGCCGGGAACGGCGCCGGAGCCGCCGGAGCCGCCCATGGACACGGTGATGCTCATGTTGTTGTACATTCCCGCCGGAGCCGCCGGAGCCGCCGGAGCCTGCCCGAACACCCTGGAAAAACCGGGAAAAAAAACCGGGAAAAAGGTCAGAAAAAAAAAAACAACCCCGGAATTCCCGGAATTCCCAACGGTTCTGGATTTGTGGAGGTCGGAGAGGTGAAGTTCTGATGGTCTCGGGGGGTTTTTGGGAATTCCTTCCCAAATTTCTTCCTGTTTTGACAAAGAATTCCCTCCATTCCCAGCCTGGGGTTGGATCCAGCCCCATCCCATGGGAAGGAATTTTGGGAATTCCTTGGGAATTGGGATTCCAGGAAGGGTCTCCCTATCCCAGAATTCCATAAAAATCCCTTGGGATGGATCCTGAGCCTCCTGGAATCCCGGAATTCCTTGGGATGAGGATCCTAATCCCATTCCCAACCCGCTCCCATCTCACTCCGACCTTTCCTTGGACACTCCCAGGGATTCTCTGGGAATTCCAGCCCAGCTGGGAATTCCTTCCCGAAATCCCACCCCAAGTTTCCCTGGAGCTGCTCCCGTCCTGT
>NW_015379391.1:15007-16269 GCF_001522545.3 Parus major | reverse complement strand
ATTCCAATGGATCATTCCCATGGATAATCCCAAAGGCTGTTTCCCATGGATAATCCCATGGTGTTATTCCAATGGATAATCCCAATGGATAATCCCTAAAACTGACTCCCATGGATAATCCCATGGGGTTATTCCAATGGATCATCCCAAACACTGATTCCCAAGGATAATCCCATGGATAATCCCATGGATAATCCCAAGGGGTTCTTCTAATGGATAATCCCAATGGATAATTCCAAGGGATAATCCAGAAAATCCATCCCATGGATAATCCCATGGCGTTATTCCAATGGATAATCCCAAATTCCCTTTCCCATGGATAATTCCAATGGATAATCCCATGGATAATCCCAATGGATAATCCCAATGGATAATCCCAAGGATAACCCCAATGGATAATCCCAAATTCCCTTTCCCATGGATAATCCCATGGATAATCCCAAAGGCTGTTTCCCACGGACAATCCTATGAGTAATTCCAATGGATAATCCCCAATTCCCTTTCCCAAGGATAATCCCATGGATAATCCCAATGGATAATCCCAATGGCTGTTTCCCACGGATAACCCCATGGCGTTATTCCAATGGATAATTCCAAGGGATAATTCCAAGGGATAATTCCAAAGGATAATCCCAATGAACCATCCCAAGGATAATCCCATGGATAATCCCATGGGGTTATTCCAATGGCTAATCCCAAAGACTAATTCCCAAGAATAATCCCATGGATAATCCTAATGGATAATCCCAAAGGCTGTTTCCCATGGATAATCCCAAAGAGCCATCCCATGGATAATCCCAAAGCCTGTTTCCCATGGATAATCCCATGGGGTTATTCCAATGGATAATCCCAATGGATAATTCCAAAGGCTGTTTCCCACGGATAATCCCATAGATAATCCCAATGAGCCATCCTATGGATAATCCCAAAGGCTGTTTCCCATGGATAACCCCATGGCGTTATTCCAATGGATAATCCCAAATTCCCCTTCCCAAGGATAATCCCACAGATAATCCCAAAGGCTGTTTCCCATGGATAATCCCATGGGGTTATTCCAATGGATAATCCCAAATTCCCTTTCCCAAAGATAATCCCATGGATAATCCCAATGGATAATCCCAAATTCCCTTTCCCAAGGATAATCCCAATGGATAATCCCAAATCCCCTTTCCCATGGATAATCCCATGGATAATTCCAATGGATAATCCCAAATTCCCTTTCCCAATGGATAATCCCAAAGATAATCCCATGGATAATCCCA
>NW_015379391.1:14090-14943 GCF_001522545.3 Parus major | reverse complement strand
AATCCCCTTTCCCATGGATAATCCCATGGATAATCCCAATGGATGATCCCAAATTCCCTTTCCCAATGGATAATCCCAAAGATAATCCCATGGATAATCCCAATGGATAATCCCAATGGATAATCCCAAATTCCCTTTCCCAAAGATAATCCCATGGATAATCCCAATGGATAATCCTATGGATAATCCCGATGGATAATCCCAAATTCCCTTTCCCAAGGATAATCCCAATGGATAATCCCAATGGATAATCCCAAATTCCCTTTCCCAAAGATAATCCCATGGATAATCCCAAATCCCCTTTCCCATGGATAATACCGATAAATAATCCCAATGGATAATCCCAAACTCCCTTTCCCAATGGATAATCCCATGGATAATCCCATGGATAATCCCAATAAATTATCCCAAATCCCCTTTCCCACACCCAATCCCCGTCTCCGTTTCCCGCCGTTCCTCACCCGTTATTCCAGGATTTCACTTCCGGTGATTGGTACCCGGGCGCGGGCGGCGCCGGCGGCAGCTGCGGTGACATCAGGGGGCTGCCGGGGCTGAGCGCGGGCGCGAAGGCGCCGTCGCTCTGCTGCGCCATCCCTGGGAATTCCCACACGGAATTACCGACGGATTCTCAACATTCCCGGTTTTTTCCACCCCCTCCTCCCCTCCATTCCAAGGAATTTTGGAGTTTTGGGAAGGGATTCAGGGAATTGTGTCCCGATCCTGATGATTGTGGGGTGTTCTTGGTTTTTTGTTTGAGTGATGCCAGGGGTTTTCTAGGAATTCTGGGAATTCTTCCAAAATCCCAAATTTTTCCCCGTTTTCCCATGGAATTCTCTCCATTCCCGGCTCTCCC
>NW_015379391.1:9556-11506 GCF_001522545.3 Parus major | reverse complement strand
GGAATTCTCTGGGAATTCCCAACCCATAAATCCCTCCCAGCATGGAAATCCCTTCCCAAATCCCACTTTTCCTTGGATATTCCTGGGAATTCTCTGGGAATTCCACCCCAAACCTTTCCCAGCATGGAAATCCCTCCCCAAATCCAAATTTTCCTTGGATATTCCCAGGAATTCTCTGGGAATTCCACCCCAAACCCGTCCCATCCCATAAATCCCTCCCCAAATCCCACTTTTCCTCAGATATTCCTGGGAATTCTCTGGGAATTCCATCCCAAACCTTTCCCAGCATGGAAATTCCTTCCTAAATCCCACTTTTCCTCAAATATTCGCAGGAATTCTCTGGGAATTCCACCCCAAACCTTTCCCAACCTGAAAATCCCTCCCCAAATCCCACTTTTCCCATTCCCACCCTCCCAAATCCCAAATCCCCGTACCTGATCCCGAATATTGAAACAAATTCTGCTGAATCCCCGCCGGTCCCATCCCGGCTGCGGCTCCGAACTGCGCTCCCATCATCCCTCGATTCCCCAGCGATCCGCGATTCCCCAGCGCCGCCGCCGCCGCCTCTCCGGAAAAGCCGGATCCTCCGCAATTCCCGGCGTTCGTACCGTAACCGGGGGGGTACGGGAACTGCTGGGGCGGGGCTTGAGCCAACCTCGGGTTTCCCATGGGAATTCCGGCGGCGGAATTCCCGAAATTCTGCTGCCGCATGAGGAGGGCGCGTTGCTGCATCAGTTGGCGCTGCCGGTGCTGTTGGCTGTAGAGCTCGCGTTGGCGCTGCGCCAACATCTGAGCGTTGAGCGGCGGCTGCGGGAACAGGAAATTCCCGGATTATCCCAAATTTATCCCCCAAAAAAAATCATCCCTCAAAACCCTCCCTGGAAAATGGGGGGGAATTTGGAGTTTTGGGAGTTGGTGGTGAAAAAATGGGGTTTTTTTTGGGGGTTTTTTTGTTGTTGGGGTGTTGGCGGTGTTGGCGGCACGTGGAATTGCGAGGGGTTTTGTTGGGGTAAAATCCTGTCCTAAAAAAATTCCCAGCTTTTTTTTCATGGAATTTCCTTCCTGTGCCCTCATTGGGATAATCCTGAGCTCAAAATCCTGGAATTTCCACCTTTTTTTGGGATAAAAATCCCATTCCATGATTTTTCCAGCTCTTTTTTCCATGAAATCCCCTGGTGCTGTCACTGGGATGATCCCAAACTCAAAATCCTGGATTTTCCACCTTTTTTTGGGAAAAAATCCCATCCCAAAAATTTTCCCAGCTCTTTTTCCATGGAATTTCCTCCCTGTGCCCTCATTGGGATAATCCTGAGCTCAAAATCCTGGAATTTCCGCCTTTTTTTTGGGAATAAAATCCCATTCCATGATTTTTCCAGCTCTTTTTTCCATGAAATCCCCTGGTGCTGTCACCAGGATGATCCCAAACTCAAAATCCTGGATTTTCCACTTTTTTTTTGGATAAAAATCCCATCCCAAAAATTTTCCACCACTTTTTTATGGGATCCTCATTGGAATAATTCAAAAACTCAAAATCCTGGGATTTTCCACCTTTTTTTGGGATAAAATCCCATTCCATGACTTTTTCCAGCTCTTTTTTCCATGAAATTCCCCACTGCTGTCACCAAGATGATCTCAAAATCCTGGAATTCCACTTTTTTTTGGGAAAAAAATCCCATCCCAAAAATTTTCCCACCACTTTTTTATGGGATCCTCATTGGAATAATCCTGAGCTCAAAATCCTGGAATTTTCTCCTTTTTTTGGGGATAAAATCCCATTCCATGACTTTTTCCAGCTCTTTTTTCCATGGAATTTCCTGGAGCTGTCACTGGGGTGATCCCAAACTCAAAATCCTGGAATTTTCCACCTTTTTTTGGGATAAAATCCCATCCCAAAAATTTTCCCAGCTCTTTTTCCATGGAATCTCCTTCCTGTGCCCTCATTGGGATAAT
>NW_015379391.1:7587-9376 GCF_001522545.3 Parus major | reverse complement strand
ATTTCCACCTTTTTATTGGAAAAAAATCCCATCCCAAAAAATTCCCAGCTTTTTTTTCATGGAATCTCCTTCCTGTGCCCTCATTGGGATAATCCCAAACTCAAAATCCTGGAATTTTCCACCTTTTTTTTGGGAATAAAATCCCATTCCATGATTTTTCCAGCTCTTTTTTCCATTAAATTCCCTGGTGCAGTCACTGGGCTGATCCCAAACTCAAAATCCTGGAATTCCACTTTTTTTTTGGGATAAAATCCCATCCCAAAAAATTTTCCCACCATTTTTTTATGGGATCCTCATTGGAATAATCCAGAAACTCAAAATCCTGGAATTTCCTCCTTTTTTTGGGATAAAAATCCCATTCCATGACTTTTTCCAGCTCTTTTTTCCTTGGAATTCTCTGGAAAGTCACTGGGCTGATCCCAAACTCAAAATCCAAAAATTCCACTTTTTTTTTAGGAAAAAAAATCCCATCCCAAAAATTTTCCCACCATTTTTTTATGGGATCCTCATTGGGATAATCCAAAAACTCAAAATCCTGGGATTTTCCACCTTTTTTTGGGATAAAAATCCCATTCCATGACTTTTTCCAGCTCTTTTTTCCATGACTTTTTCCTGGAAGTGTCACCGGGATGATCCCAAACTCAAAATCCTGGAATTCCACTTTTTTTTTGGGATAAAATCCCATCCCAAAATTTTTCCCACCACTTTTTTATGGGATCCTCATTGGAATAATCCAAAAACTCAAAATCCTGGAATTTTCTCCTTTTTTTTGGGATAAAATCCCATCCCAAAAATTTTTCCACCGGTTTTTTATGGGATCCTCATTGAGATGATCCTGAGCTCAAAATCCTGGAATTTTCTCGTTTTTTTTGGGATAAAAATCCCATTCCATGACTTTTTCCAGCTCTTTTTTCCATGGAATCTCCTTCCTGTGCCCTCATTGGGATAATCCCAAACTCAAAATCCTGGAATTCCACTTTTTTTTGGGAAAAAAATCCCATCCCAAAATTTTTTCCACCATTTTTTTATGGGATCCTCATTGGGATAATCCCAAACTCAAAATCCTGGAATTTTCTCCTTTTTTTGGGGATAAAAATCCCATTCCATGATTTTTTCCAGCTCTTTTTTCCATGAAATTCCCCAGTGCTGTCACCAAGATGATCTCAAAATCCTGGAATTCCACTTTTTTTTGGGAATAAAATCCCATCCCAAAAATTTTCCCACCACTTTTTTATGGGATCCTCATTGGAATAATCCAAAAACTCAAAATCCTGGAATTTTCTCCTTTTTTTTTGGGATAAAAATCCCATTCCATGATTTTTTCCAGCTCTTTTTTTCATGGAATTCTCTGGAAATTCACTGGGCTGATCCCAAGATCAAAATCCTGGAATTTTCCACCTTTTTTTGGGATAAAATCCCATCCCAAAAATTTCCCTTTTTTTTTATGGGATCCCATTCCCATTTTGGGATAATCCCAAACTCAAAATCCTGGAATTCCACTTTTTTTGGGAAAAAAATCCCATCCTAAAAAATTTCCCAGCTTTTTTTCCATGGAATCTCCTTCCTGTGCCCTCATTGGGATAATTCTGAGCTCAAAATCCTGGAATTCCACTTTTTTTTGGGAAAAAAATCCCATCCCAAAATTTTTCCCACCACTTTTTTATGGGATCCTCATTGGAATAATCCTGAGCTCAAAATCCTGGAATTTTCTCCTTTTTTTGGGGATAAAAATCCCATTCCATGACTTTTTCCAGCTCTTTTTTCCATGGAATTCCCTGGTGCTGTCACT
>NW_015379391.1:0-1574 GCF_001522545.3 Parus major | reverse complement strand
GAGGAGGAGGAGGAGGAGGAGGAGGAGGAGGATGAAGATGAGGAAGGGGGGAAAGTTTGGGAGAACATTCCCGGTTTTTGCTCCAGGAGCAGCGGGGAGGGCGTGGATTGGTGGGGTTGGAATCGCTCCGTCAGCGCTTCCAGGCCGCCGCCCTGCCGGGAAAAAAGTGGGAATGAGATCCCGGAATTGCACGGGAATCCCGGCCCCAAATCCCAAATACCTGAGGCTCCAAAAGCCCCTGAAATTCCCAAAATGTCTTTGGATCCCATCCCAAAAAATCTCCAAAATCCCAACCCCAAATCCCTTTGAAATCCCAAAATTCCTTCGGATCCCAGAATCACTTTGGACCCCAGAATTCCTTTGAAATCCCATCCTAAAATTCCTTTGGATCCCAAAATCCCATTGGATCCCAAAATCTGTTTGAAATCCCATTCCAAAATTCCTTTGGATCCCAAAATCCCATTGGATCCCAAAATCACCTTGGATCCCAAGATCTCTTTGAAATCTCATCCCAAAATTCCGTCGGATCCCAAAATTCCTTTGGATGCCACCTCAAAATTCCTTTGGATCCCAAAATCCCATTGGATCCCAAGATCTCTTTGAAATCCCATCCCAAAATCTCTTGGAAATCCCAAATTCTCTGTGAATTCCCAACCCAAAATTCCTTCGGATCCCAAAATTCCTTCAGATCCCAAAATTCCTTTGGATCCCAAAATCTGTTTGAAATCTCATCCCAAAATTCCTTTGAAATCCCAAAATTCCTTTGAAATCCCAAAATTCCTTTGGATCCCAAAATCTTTTTGAAATTTCATCTCAAAATTCCGTCAGATCCCAAAATTCCTTTGGATCCCAAAATCCCATTGGATCCCAAGATCTCTTTGAAATCTCATCCCAAAATTCCTTCGGATCCCAAAATTCATTTGAAATCTCATCCCAAAATTCCTTCACATCCTGAAATCCCTTTGGATCCCAAAATTCCTTCGGATCCCAAAATTCCTTTGGATCCCAAAATCTGTTTGAAATCCCATCCCAAAATTCCTTTAAAATCCCAAAATTCCTTCAGATCCCAAAATCTTTTTGAAATCTCATCCCAAAATTCTGTCAGATCCCAAAATTCTTTTGGTTCCCAGAATCTCTTTGAAATCTCATCCCAAAATTCCTTCAGATCCCAAATTTTTTTTGAAATCCTATCCCGAAGTTCCTTCGGATCCCAAAATCTCTTTGAAATCCCAAATTCTCTTTGGATCCCATTCCAAAATTCCTTCGTAGCCCAAAATTCCTTCGGATCCCAAAATCACTTTGGACCCCAGAATTCCTTTGAAATCCCATCCTAAAATTCCTTCGGATCCCAAAATTCTTTCAGATCCCAAAATTCATTTGAATCCCAAAATCTGTTTGAAATCCCATCCCAAAATTCCTTTGAAATCCCAAAATTTCTTCGGATCCCAAGATCTCTTTGAAATCTCATCCCAAAATTCCTTTGGAATCCCAAAATTCCTCATCCCAAAATTCCTTTGGATCCCAAAATCTCTTTGAAATCCCATTTTTCCTCATCTTCCCCTCATTTCTTTTCT
>NW_015379390.1:24145-25257 GCF_001522545.3 Parus major | reverse complement strand
CGGCCACGCCCACGCCTCCCATTGGTCAGCTCCGCCGCGTAGCCACGCCCCCAAGCGCATAAACCGCGTTGCTATTGCATGATTCAGCTGTCAATCACGGCGTTAATCCCACCCAGCGCGCGGCGTTCCTGATTGGCCGCCGCTGGCGGCTCTGATTGGCCGAGCGCACGCGTCACCCACGTGGGGCAGACGGGCAGCGCGAGGGGGCGTGGCCTCGGCGGAGTGGGCGTGGCCAGACGCGATGTAAATAACCCCAAACGCCACGGCCCCCCCCGGTTGGAAGATGATTGACAGGCGCTTCGCCCAATGGGAAGCAGCGTCACAAACCGCTCGCCCAGCCGCCACAGCGCGTTGGTAGACGCGCGCTGATTGGTCCAACCATGTAAACACAGCGCGGGGCGGTCACGTGGCCGGCGCGTGGCTGGGGGGGGGGAGGGGAGGGGAACCCAACCCGAATTTTGGGGGGCACCGAGCTGTGACCCCTCCCCCCCTTATTGGGGACACCGTGAGAGATCCCGGGGATCCCGGAGATCCCGGAGATTCCAGGAGATCCCGGAGATCCCGGGGATCCGATCCCGGCCATGCCCGAGGGAAGCGGCGCCTCCTCCGCGCCCCCACCCCAAATTTGGGGTCCCCGGTACCCCCCGAGCCTGGAGCCCCTGGGACGGTGAGTGCCACCCCCCCGATGTCCCCAAGTGTCACCTGCAGCCCCCCGAGACGGTGCCACCTCTCCCGATGTCCCCAAGTGTCACCTCCCCCAATTCGGGACGGGTCGGGGTTTTCCCGTAAAAAACAATCCCGGATTTTGGGGAGATTTAGGATGGGGGGACCCCAAAATCTCCCCCAAAGGCAACCCCCGATCCCGGCGGGATTTGGGGGTCACCCCAGTTTGGGATGGGGACACCCCCAGTGTCCCCAGTTTGGGATGGGGACATTCCCAGTTTGGGATGGGGACACCCCCAGTGTCCCCAGTTTGGGATGGGGACATTCCCAGTTTGGGATGGGGACACCCCCTGTGTCCCCAGTTTGGGGTGAGGACATTCCCAGTGTTCCCAGTTTGGGGTGGGGTCACCCCAGTTTGGGACGGGGACATTCCCAGTGTCCCCAGTTTG
>NW_015379390.1:16288-22533 GCF_001522545.3 Parus major | reverse complement strand
TAATGACTTAATGGCCCCGAGGCCACCGAGTGTCCCCAAGTGCCAGGAGGAGAATTCCCGAAATCCCACCTGAACCTCTCCTGGAGGAGCTGAGGCCGTTCCCTCTCATCCCAAAATCCCCAAATCCCAAAATCCCCAAATCCCAAAATCCCCAAATCCCAAAATCCCAAAATCCCTCATTCCACAAATCCCTCGTTTCTAAATCCCCAAATCCCAAAATCTCCAAATCCCCAAATCCCTCATTCCCAAATCCCTCATCCCCAAATCCCTCATCCCAAAATCCCTCATTCCCAAAATCCCTCATTCCCAAAATCCCCAAATCCCTCATTCCCAAATCCCTCATTCCCAAATACCAAAATCCCCAAATCCCAAAATCCCCAAATCCCAAAATCCCCAAATCCTCAAATCCCTCATTCCCAAATCCCCAAATCCCCCATTCCCAAATCCCCCATTCCCAAATCCCTCATTCCCAAAATCTCCAAATCCCCAAACCCCTCATTCCCAAATCCCCAAATCCCAAAATCCCTCATTCCCAAATACCAAATCCCAAAATTCCCTCTCATCCCAAAATCCCCAAACCCCTCATTCCCAAATCCCAAAATCCCCAAATCCCAAAATCCCAAAATCCCCAAATCCCTCATTCCCAAAATCCCCAAATCCCCAAATCCCTCATCCCCAAATCCCAAAATCCCCAAATCCCAAAATCCCCAAATCCCAAAATCCCCAAACCCCTCATTCCCAAATCCCCAAATCCCAAAATCCCTCATTCCCAAATCCCAAAATCCCCAAATCCCCAAATCCCAAAATCCCTCATTCCCACTTTTCCTGCTGCTCCAGATCCCAAAATTCCCCTCATTTTTTACTGAATCCCAAAAAATCTCCCCAAAAATCCTTGGATTTAGGGCAGAGCTGAACTCTCAGCTTTGGGATTTGATGGCATTCCCAGCTTTTTTTTGGGAATTTTGACCCCTCTCAGCTTATCCAGGACGAGGAAAAAAAAATTTGGGATCGCTCAGCATCCCTAAAAAAAATCAGAATTCCTTTTGCTCATCCTTAAATTTAAATATTTCCCATTTCCAATTATTTATTATTTAATTTTAATTTATTTTTTAATTTAAAATTCCTTACATTTTTTAGTTCAATTCTAAAAACTGCTTTGGATTCAGGATGGATTTTCCATCCCAATTTTTTTCCATCAGGGTTGGAATTAAAACAGCCTCAATCCATGGAATTCCAGCTGGGAATTGGATGCAGGAATTTTGGGAATATTGAAGGATCCCTTTTTTCTTGGGGTTTTTTTTGGGAAAATCCAACCCCACTTTTGCTTTTTAGCTCCAAAATCCCGGGAATTCCCAGGGAATTTTAGCTCAGAATTCCCTGGGAATGGCGTGGGATGAGATTTTTGGGAATTTTAAGGGAATAACGTGGCAGCTTTAAAGGTTTAAAGCTTTTTAAAGCTGTTTTTTCCTGTGGATTCTTGGATTTCAGGGGTATTTTTTATAGGAGAGGAGCCTGGATTTGGGAATTCTGCCTCGCTGTGTCCCGAGGGACGCGAATCCATGAGAAATTCCAGCTATTCCAAAGCAAATCCCACGGATTTTGGGTTGGGAATGACCTTAAATCCCAATAATTCCACCCTTATCCCGCAATCCCAGGCTGCTCCAATCCCTTTCCAACCTCACCTTGAACATTGCAAGGATAATTCATCCCAAAAAATCATCACGGACAAACACACACAACTAATTACATAATTAATAACGTTTCATTAATTACAATAAATTATTAATATTTATGCTGCTCGTCCATAGAAGCCAGAGCACATTAAAGAGAATATTTGGAATAAATCCAGCGGGGCTGGAGGAGCATTCCTGAAGCTCCCGGTGCTGCTGAGGTGGAAACCCCAAGCTGAGGCCGCTGTTGCTCTATTTAAGGCCAATTTTAACCCAAAACCACAACTCCCAACAACCGGATCGCTTTGTTTTAGGGTTAAAACGCTGAATTGATGGATTTAAAGGCCTGAATAAAGATGAAATTAAGGTTTGGAGTGGAAGGGAATGGGAACGGCTCCCGCTCCCTCACGATTCCAGGTGCCGGCAGCAGGGCTGTGCTACACGCAGCAGCCTCGAGGCAGGGAAACCAAGCGACCACAAGGAGCACAATTAATAATTAACAGCTTAACAGCTTGGGGGAGTTGCAGAAATACCCACAAAAGAGTTAAAAATGGCAATAACGGGAATTAAGAACCAGATCCGAAGCGGGCGAACGCCAGCGCCGCTCTGAGGCGGCGCGCGCCGCCGCCGCGCCTTTTATAGCAGGGCGGTTCCCAGCATGCCCCGCGGCAGGGGGTGGCGCCACCCCCCCCCCTTCCTCCTTTGCACACGGCTCTGACCCCGCGCAGCCGCAGCGCGCCCGGCGTTCCGTGTCCCTCCGCCCGCCGCTCCCGGCGCTCCGCCCGCCGCTCCCGGGCCTCTCCCCGGTGCTTTTAGGGGCTTCTTCCCGCTCCTCCCGGTTCGTCCCGGCGGCGGGGGACGCGGGGAGAGCGGCGGCTGCGCGCCGGTGGAGGTAGGAGGCGAGCGGCGGCCGCTTCTCCCCCCTTCCCCCCTCAGAGCGGTGGGGGCTGAGGGGGACGCGCGTAATGGCGGCTGTGAGGGAAGGGGGGGGCGGCTGAGGGGCCCTCATGAGGAGCTTCGGGTTGTGGGTGTTTATACCTTCATTTTTTTTATCCTTTCTTCTTTATTCTTTCTCTTTTAGCCCCTTTTATTATTAATTCTTTCTCATTTTTCTTCCGGCCCGCGGATAAAACCGCTCCGTAGCCACCGACCTGCAGCGCAGCCCCAGAACGGATTTACCACATTTTATACCCGGCACGGATTGAAATGTGGATTTTAGAGATTTTTAATCTGGGCACGGATTGAAATGTGGATTTTTAGAGATTTTAATCTCGCGTTTAGGCGGTTTTTGGGCGTTTTGAAGGGAGGGAAACGCTGCCTCGCTCCTCTCTCTATTCGCCTGCTCCTCAACACTCAAAGCTTTCATTTCATTCTTAATCAAAGCTTTAAATGTTGAAATTCGATATTTTAACCTTAAAAAAACTGATGTTTGGCTGTTGAGAGTTGCGGGTTTGGCTTCAAATCGGCCAAAATAAAGCGATAGAAACCTCAGGTTGGGTTTCTACCTCAGGACCTGGACGTGGCCTCAGGCACCTCCTCGTGGTTCGGGGTTTAAAACGCGGCTTTTCCTTCTTTTTTTTTAATTTTAGAACGGGAATAATTGACCAAAATTGGGT
This sequence comes from Parus major, assembly GCF_001522545.3. Lineage (NCBI taxonomy): Eukaryota > Metazoa > Chordata > Aves > Passeriformes > Paridae > Parus > Parus major. The sequence continues at coordinate 19,247 of NW_015379390.1, read as the reverse complement.
AAAATACCCCAAAAAATCCCATTTTTACTTCAGGCCGAGCGTTGTAGCTCTGTAGCATCACGTGCTTTGCAGAACTACTTCTTTTTGGGGATTTAATCTTTCTTAAAGCTCAATTTAAGTGGTTTTTTTTGGGTGTTTTTAGTGGTGTTTTAAACAAGAAATGTAATAATGAGTTACTATTTTCTTTTTTCTTTAAAAATCTCTTTTTAAGGATTATTTTTAAGAGAATTTCCATAAAACTTGTTGGGTTTTTTGACTCAGAACCCAAACCAAACCCTCCAAAAGCTCATTTGAGCTCAGAATTGATGTTTAAATCTTGTTGGTTTGGGGTTTTTTTTTATCTTTTCTTTGGGAATCTTCCCTGGACATGGAAAAATCCAGGAGGTTTGGAGAGGGTGGATCTGAGCTGAGCTCCTGATTTTCTTTGGGATGCTTTCCAAGGAAAAGGAATATCCTGAATTTTATTTTAAATTCTATTTCTCCCTCTGGTTTCAATCTACCCCTGAGGGTGTGAGGATGGAAGGGACCAACCCAACTTCTCCTCCTCCAAATTCTGCCAAAATCCAGGATATTTATCTGAGGGTGGGGTTTTCCAAAGGCTTCCAAAACTTGGATTTTTTCCCTCTTTTCCTTCCCCAGTTTGGAAATTTTGCTGCCAGACAAGGAACTCGTTTGGCTCCTTTCCCTTTTAATCTTTGAGGGTGAATAAAACAAATTTTCCTGTTTCCTTGCCATGGCTTACAAATATTCTCCTTGGAATTTGGGCTTTTTTTTTGGGAATTTTTCGTTGGGAATGTCAGTGATGGAATCAGGGACCTGTTGCTGGTGTTTAAATGGATTTATCGAACTTGCCAAGTGGAATTTGAGGAAGATTCCCGGTGTTAAAATTCCTGATTTTGGTCCTGGTTCGGGAATTCCTGCTTGAAAAGCTTGTCCTGATTTTTTGATTTTTTTTCTGGATAGAAACTTCCTGCCTGAAAGGCAGAATTTTGGGAATATTTCAGTGGATTCCACGGCTGGTGTTGATGTTCTGCTCGGGTTGGGACGGAATTAACTTTTCCTGGGAGTTTTCTTTGGGATTTGGGAGCTGAGTTTGGCTTTCCCTGGGCTGGGAGTGGCCAAAGGGATATTCCATACCTGAAATCTCCTTTTCCATAGGAAAACTGGGATGGAGGAGTGGGAAGAAGGGGAATTTGGCTTCCAGGATTTCCCAGGGTGGGAGGAATAATTTCTCTTGGGTTTTGCCTCCCTTTTTTCCTCCACGGTTTTATCTCATCCCAGGAATTTTCTTCTCCGAGTGTTTCCTTTCCCATCCCGGTCCTTTTTTTTTTGGGATCTGCTTCTTTCAGGCTTTTCCAATTCCAGCTCAACCTTTGCACTTCTCTTTTTCCTGGGAAATCCCAAATTTCCAGGCTGGGATTTATCCTCTTCCCGTTATCCAGGTGCTCCAGGACCATTCCCATTCCACCTTCTTCTTCCTCCTCATCCACCGGGAACATTCCCGGTGATCCTGGCTCTTGGAATTCCAAATCCAGCGATCCCAGTCGAGATCCTGCTGGATCTGGAGCTGGCAGCAGGAACGTGCTCAGGGAGGGTTTTGCTCTCACCTCGGAAATCCTGGGAATTTTGGCCCGAACGGGTCAGGTGATCCTGCTGGAATGGCAGAACCCGGAATGCCGGAACTTGGAATGCCAGACCACCTGGATCTGTTGGATTTGGGCCGTGCCGGAGGAGCCGGAGCATCCCGGGATGGAGGGATAACACGGACGGACACCGCGGAGAACCCGGAAAAATCCAGGAGCTCCTGCTGGAGCCGGGATGGCCCCTCGAGGTGGGGTTGTGCCAGCAAGGGGAAATCCAGAGGTGACGATCCCAGAGATCCAGAGGGTGCTGAACTGCCCGGGAGCGTCCAGAACCGCGGGAAAGAATTCCCAGATGCAGGAAAAGGGCTTGGAATGCCTCGCCCGAGTCCTGACCTTGATGAGAGAACATCTGGGATGAGGAATTCTCCAGAGGGAAGGACCCTGGCACCCTCTGGATGCCGTCGCGGTGTTGGGCAGCGCAGGGAGGAGGAGGAGGAAAATCCAGGTCCTTGCCCAAAACATTCCAAGATTTTGCTGTTGAAGGAAGGAAAAGCTGGGAATCTCCAAAGGAGACCCGTGTGGGTGTGGTCAGGTCTGGAAAAACTCTTGGAAAAGCACAGCAGGTTCCCAGGCACGGTTTCGGTTCCGGGTTTATCCGCTCTGGAGTTAGCGCAGAGCCAGAAAATTCCGTGTTATTTATAGGGACAAATCCGGAAATTCTCCCTTTGGAATTTCCTCTTGGATAACGGGAGAAACGCGCATCCGCCTCCTCCCGGGGTTCCTGGAGGGAAGGAGGCTCCAGAGGGAGCTCGTGGCTCTCCACAATTTCCTGATGGAGAGGGGGAGTTGGGATCCGATCCCGAGGAATAACGGGAAAAGGGGGAACGGCCTCAGCAGGAATTTCCTCATGGAAAAGGCGCTCAGGCCTTGGGAGCGCCCAGGGAGGTTGGGAATCCTCATCCCTGGAGGTGTCCAAGGAATTCCTGGATGTGGCTCTCGGTGCTGAGGTGGGAATCGGGCACGGATTGGAGCAGATGATTCCAAAGGTCTTTTCCAAGCGGAATAATGCCAGGATTCTGTGCTGTTGTGGGGGGCTTTTCCTTGCCCTTTTTCTCCGTGCAGGAATTCCTGCTCCGGGTGAGTTTAAATTCCAGAACTTCCCGTTTGTCCGTCGGCGTTGGGAAGCGGAAGGGAAAGCGAGGAAGGCGTCGTTCGGCTTCTGTGCCGTGCTCTGAAGTTCCCAAGGATCGGTTGGGAATGTTCTCCTGGAGAAGGGGAAAATCCAGGGAGAGCTCAGAGCCCTGGGAATGGCCACGGGATTCCAGAGGGGAGCTGAGATTTTGGGATGATTCAGGATTGGATCCCACTGAGCTCCA